>NC_060182.1:9442094-9564594 GCF_021184085.1 Oncorhynchus gorbuscha
TCCTGTCCTTTGTGGTTCCCATGGTAGCCATATCTGTTCTGAACGGGGTCATCGCCAGTCAGCTGCTGCATATGTTCAGAGAGAAGCAGCAGGACAACCGCATCTGCATCGTCGAGGGCAACCCTACCATGCTGAGCGTTGCTGTGGAGCCAAACCGCACACAGTCGCTGCGTCATGGAGTCATGGTTCTACGTGAGTATAGAGTGGTTGCTCCACTAAAGGTTTTGCGATTATGCTGCGGTACTTAGAGGTCATTTGTGGTTTAGTACAGTACCCTGTGTCACCACTTCCTTGCTCCAGAGCAGCGCAAGGGGACGTTAGACCACGGATTATGCTTTTGAGTCCTTCTGTGTCTCTAACTGACAATGAATGGGCGACATAAACCTAAATAGAAATTGTGCATGACTTCAGTATTACTTACAAAACTGTTTTTTATTTTTTAATGTAGTACTGTAGACTACTCCTGACCGGTCATGTTGTACAGCACCTGAGTGGCACAATATTCTAAGACACTGCATAGCAGTGCAAGCTGTTTTGCTACAGATGCTGGTTCAATAACTGTGCTGTCCTTGACTGGGAGACTCATGAGATGACTGTAGGTTTTTGGTTTCTCTCCCTCTGAAAACATAAATAAATAATTCTAAGTAACAAACTGGCTTGTTTTCCAAATTAGTGACAATGCTCACCCCATGTTCAGGATTGGCCTTGTTCTCGCTCATTTTACGTTATTTGAAAACAAAATAATCTCCAAAATATTGTTATTTTTAAACAAGCAATTATTATTATTAATTTAGAATTATATACAAGCCTGTTGGATATTCTCACATATATATTATTAACCCTGCGATTTTTATTTTCACTGAATCTCCGTTTGGGCATTGGTTAGACTAGAATTAGAAAAGTAGGGTGTAGAAATGTTATGCTCTTAGTGTAACCTTTATTTAACTAGACAAGTCAGTTAAGAACAAATTCATATTTCCAAGGACAGCCTACTACTTCCTCCCTGTTAGGAATTGAACCCCAGTCTCCGGCATGCCTGCACAACATGGGGATTCTTTAGCTAAATAGCCCAGTGCTGTGCTCCTGACCGTGATGTTGTACAGTGCCATATTTCCCATTCCATCCTAACGGAAACCCAGAGGGTTTTTCATTTTTCTTGGAATAGAAACACCATTATATTAATCAAATTAATTAAGCAAGTACCAGTGAAATGTTTGGACACAGCTACTCATTCAAGGATCTTTCTATATTTTTACTATTTTCTACATTGTAGAATAATAGTGAAGACATCACAAGTATGAAATAGCACACACGGATTAAGTTAAGGAATATTTCTTATTTAGGACAGCCTACGCCTTCCTCCCTGTCGGGGGAATTGAACCCTGGCCTCCAGTGTGCCTGCATTCTTTCGAACTGCAGCTAATGAAGGCTATTAAATGCTTCTGAAAGATGCCCTCTTGTGGTCAACTAGCACTAACTAGCATTAATGGCACCAGTGGGTCACACTTAAATAACGTGCAATAGAATTCTGCGGTACCATGCAAGCGGCGCCACTGCAAGTTTTAAAGGACGGACCACTGTACAACTTCTACGCACGCACATACACACACAACTCTGAACTATTCCTTCAAGTGGTAAAAATACATACACACGTCTGTTTGTATGCTTGTATGAACTACAAAATGCAGAAGAGAAGTCCACTCTCTTGACTGTGTGCCATTAAACATTAGAAGTTGGGGTCTCAACTACTGTGAGATGGCACCCATTCAGCCTGAGCCAGCCTCACTCTCCCTATCGCCAAACCCATTCCATTAGCACCTTATTATAGGACACACTATCAAAGAGAGAAAACCCACCGCCAGCTTTTTATACACCTTATTATGGCTGAATAAATCATTTTCATCGATGCACCAAAAAAATGATAATATTATCGCACAGCTTTCTCCATCTGCTGTGCGTGACTAGTTTTCTACACATGTGACCAAAGCTTCAAAGGACAAGTTAACCTCCTTCAACTCCTGATTTCCATAACAACAGTCTGGAGTTGTTTCTTTGTGACATGCGTCAGGCTGCATGCATTATTAGCACAATGCCTCTTCCTCCTGGAGTGGAGCCACTCAGTGATTACATGCACTTGAAACCGTAGTGGGCAACAATCTTTTTAGTGAATTCACTGCTCGCTGATAAATTAATAAAAAAGATAAAATTTCTAGAAAAATTGCAATATACACTCCCATATGTATTTATTTGGACAGTGGAGCTATAACATTTAATTTGTCTCTAGACTCTAGCATTTTGGATTTCATATGAGGCGAAAATATACAGCATTTGTAACATTTTATTTGAGGGTATTTTCATACATACGTCTGTTTTATATAAGATATAAGATGGCACCGATGGAGAAGGTCAACATCTTTACAAGTTCCAACCCCACTTTAATATTTAGTTACTTTTTTAGTGTTTATACTATTTTCATATATGACCGCTAAGCACTTTTGGACATCGATTTTGACTTCGACCGTGTTGGTCATCTATGAACATTTGAACATCTTGGCCATGTTCTGTTATAATCTCCACCCGGCACAGCCAGAAGATGACTGGCCACCCCACATAGCCTGGTTCCTCTCTAGGTTTATAATCCCCACCCGGCATAGCCAGAAGAGGTCTGGCCACCCCACATAGCCTGGTTCCTCTCTAGGTTTATAATCTCCACCCGGCACAGCCAGAAGAGGTCTGGCCACCCCACATAGCCTGGTTCCTCTCTAGGTTTATAATCTCCACCCGGCATAGCCAGAAGAGGACTGGCCACCCCACATAGCCTGGTTCCTCTCTAGGTTTCTTCCTATGTTTTGGCCTTTCTAGGGAGTTTTTCCTAGCCACCGTGCTTCTACACCTGCATTGCTTGCTGTTTGGGGTTTTAGGCTGGGTTTCTGTACAGCACTTTGAGATATCAGCTGATGTACGAAGGGCTATATAAATACATTTGATTTGATTTGATTTGACTTCAAATTCGACTTCAACTCCAACTGTTTATTTTTTCACTCCAGATGCTATTCCTATGTTTTATGAGCTACCAAAACGCCGCCGGCGTAGACATGCTAGATGGGCTGGCACCCTTGTGAAACTGTGATGCAGAGAAAATCGTTGGGCACTCCCCTCCGTTTTATTGGCAAATGTCCAGTCACTCTAGAATAAGATGAATGACCTTCGTTTGAGAGTCACCTACAAGAGAGACTTGAAAAACTGCAATATTATATGCCTTGCTGAAACTTGTTCACAGAACTCAGTGGTTTCTCCATGCTGTGGCACAATCGGTTGACGGCAGCCTCGGGAAAGTCCAAAGGGGGAGAGGTGTGCCTCTTCATGAACAACAGCTGGTGCGCTGCTTCCAGTGTGAAGAAAATCTCGAGATTAAAACCATTCTACCTCACTTCTACCAACACATCTCATGTGCCTCTAGGGGCCCTAAAACTCTAGACACCTTTTATTATACAGAAATGTAAACAAGGCCCTCCCTCGCCCTCCCTTCGGCAAATCAGACCGTGACTCTATCTTCCTGCTTTCTGTTTACAAACAAAAGCTCGAACAGATTTTGTTGTGAAGATACAGAGTCATTAGAGTCATTTGCTTTGGTACTGTCCACATGTAGCGTGTTTTTGGTTGAAAGGTTCAGGTCCAGGTCCAGGTTCAGGAATGGTTGACAAATTACAACATTTACCTGGAGCTAACTCTGCAAATAGCACTGCTGGGTGATTTAAAAAGTCGTAGTTAATTGATTTATAATATAACAATACTCTTAGAAAAAAAAATCTTTAACTAGCCTCTCAAAGCACTTCATGATAACAGAAGTGAGTGATAGTAATTTAGTTCAGTTACCTTTGCTTTCTTGGGAACACGAACAATGGTGGCTACATGAAGCATGTGGGGGCAGCAGACTGGGATAGGGAGAGATTGAGCCAGCTGGTCTGTGCATGCTCTAAAGACGCGGCTATTTAACCCCCCCCCCCCCCCTCCCCGTTTAAAAATGAATTTAGTAAATGTCAATCTAGCAAACCAGGCAACTAAAAGCAGCTTTCCTAGCAATGTTATAGTTCATTTCTAGCTTGTTAGCTAGCTAGCTAATGTTAAGATAGCTGGCTAACCAGTTCAAATAATGAACATGTAATAATCCCAACTCGTAACATTACTACAGCACTTTGTGACATCAGCTGATGTAAGAAGGGCTTTGTACATCAATTTGATTGGTACTACAAACCAGGTTCAATGTTAGCTAACATTAGGCTATAACTAGCAATGCCAATGGCTGTGAGATACAAATAATATTACTACACAGATCATACACGTAACGTTAGCTAGAGAGCCAGCCAGCCAGCTAATGTTAGCTAGCTAGCTAACAGTACGCTTTAACTTGAAATAAAAACCAATCTCTGACAAAATTTGAAATGTATAATATCTGAAAATGTAGCTAGCTAGACTATCTTACCCATGTACATGGATGGATGTTTCTCCCTATATGTTATGGATGCCATGGTTGCCCTTAGTATGAAGATGGAATCCGGAGACAGGTGTTTTATACCACAGCCTTCAGTGTGTTCTCTTTTTGACTCCCTCTGCATATTTGCAATCAAATGCCATTATTTTCTCCATATTCTTATCTATCATACTCTAATTCCATCGGGAATTCCACTGATTTCAAAACTCGGTCCTCGAGAAAGTGGAGAGCAACACTTTTGTAGTTATACTACGTGATATCTTTCAAAAAAAACACATTAGGAATGATTACCTACAGCTCATGTTATAGACAGAAGTGTGCTTCATGGCAGACCAATTCAAACTCATCTCTCGGCATGTCCAGCCCACTCATTATCTCAGCCAATCATTGCTAGCGGAAAGGTTATTCAAATACCTCTCTGGTGAAGTAGTGAAGCGCTTCAGTTTCTTGAAACAAGTCACATATTTGTACTGTGTACTTGAGCTTGTGTCCTCAAAAGTGACTACACCTCAGCAAGTTTTAAAAAGTTTACCAGAAAGGTGAGATTTTAACCTTTAACCCGAGTATGCAGCATTACTACTTATTGTCTTATGGCCCTCTCATGGTAACTAATTACTTTTGGGATTACATTTTAGATTGCATTTAGTTACATTTAATTGGTTTTAAACTTCACTGTCCAAATAAATACATAGGCGAGTGTAGTAGTACAACAAGGCCATTACTGTTCACGCTTAACCTTGGTAGCAGACATTGCACACTCTAGCTCTGGCCTGTCACTCTTGGCTCTAGTTGCAGTCAGTCATGACAGGAGAAGGGTGGGAGGCCCCGTGCTTAATGGCAATCACAGAGCGGAACTCAGTGTGAGTTCATGTGTGTGTAGTGGCGATTCTAAAATCCACTTCTGTGGACACCAACAGTTTGAGATAATGTGTGTGTAAGAGTGTGTGTGCGTGTTCATAATTTTGTTGCATTTTTTTTCTTTCCCCTCTGCACCAAAAGGACAGGGCAAAGGTCAAAGTGGGCCGAGCTATTTCTCTGGCCGATTTAGGTCAATCATTTTTATTTTTATTTTTATTTTATTTCACCTTTATTTAACCAGGTAGGCTAGTTGAGAACAAGTTCTCATTTGCAACTGCGACCTGGCCAAGATAAAGCATAGCAGTGTGAACAGACAACACAGAGTTACACATGGAGTAAACAATTAACAAGTCAATAACAATGAGAAGTTAAACAAACACTGGAATATATCAGAGGGCTTAATCACTGTAAGAGTATATCCAGTATGAGTCTTTCTAAGACGAGACAATGAGAAGTTAACCAAACAGTTTTACTCTTTCATGTTTTGCTCTGTGTTAATGTGTTGGGTGTGTATATCTGTATATACTTGCTGCTTCCTGCTAACGGGCTGGATGGTGGGGTTAAATAGGCTTTGATCAGATCCACTGGTTGAATCAACATTGTTTCCATGTCATTTCAATTCAATGACATTGAATAAACCAGCCAGGTCACCCTTGATACAAGTCAGTATTCGACGTCCATCCTTGTCTGAGGATGTTGGAAGATGATGTAGAAACTGGCCACTAGGGGGGCAACCCTAGATTCATGTAGGTTTCGGTTTTGCTCTGTTGTTGTGGACAAGGATGACAGATGCCTCTCGATTCCAAAGGTTGTAAGTTCAAAACCAGTAATAAAAAGTTGTTTTTTAAAATGGTTGTTTAAAGCCTGTCCCAAACCTTAACCATTTTGAGTTAATGACTAACCTTAAGATTTCAGAGTTAATGACTAAACCTAACCTTAAACACTTAGAAATGTGACATTTGCAACCATTCTGACATGAGTTTGTGAGAGCTAGTTGGAGAGCTAGTTGGAGAGCTAGTTGGAATAAAGGTTAACTTGATGTTGTATGTTGTATGTTACCATACAAATGGCCTGTATGTTACCAGTGGGGAGCCACCGTGGAGCTCCACATGCTATCACTGTTCAGACAGACAGACAGACAGACAGACAGACAGACAGACAGACAGACAGACAGACAGACAGACAGACAGACAGACAGACAGACAGACAGACAGACAGACAGACAGACAGACAGACAGACAGACAGACAGACAGACAGACAGACAGACAGACAGACAGACAGACAGACAGACAGACAGACAGACAGACAGACAGACAGACAGACAGACAGACAGACAGACAGACAGACAGACAGACAGACAGACAGACAGACAGACAGACAGACAGCACTCTGACTGATACAAAACCCCTGCGAGAGCACCTTTCTTCCATCTCTTCCATGTGCTATAGAGCCAATATGACAAAGACACAGGCCATTTGAAAAGACAATGAAACCTGCATCTTTCAAAGACTAAAACCACTCTTCCCTATACACTATATTGTAGAATTTCCACGAAAATGCATCTTGCTAGCTAGGAATTCTGACCTAATGACCAATGGATACAATTCCCTTGTTATTGGGTGTTATGGTGCATTGTAGCCTCGTGGTTAGAGCGTTGGGCAAGTAACCCAAAGGTTGCTGGCTCGAATCCCCAAAATCTGTTGTTCTGCCCCTGAACAAGGCAGTTAACCCATTGTTCCCTGGTAGTCTGTCATTGTAAATAAGAATTTGTTCTTAACTGACTTGCCTAGTTAAATAAAAGTTCAGTTACCATACTAGACCAGCATCGTTCCTATAAGAACTAATTTCCCATAGTGAATGCAAAGGCTGCCGGTCATTCAGATATGGAAGTTTGCTCATTAGAAAGTTCTGTTACCTTAATTATAAGATAATGGTGCACATATACAGAAACACAGACTGGGTACATATGCTGTTCTGTTTCAAGATGAACTTGATTCAATATTTGACATCACTTCTAGCTGATCATCATATAACAGCTATCACAATTATATTCCTTCGTCGAGATTCATTTTTGTCATTGTTCCTTCTATCAGATTATCAAGGACCAAATAGAAGACATATATCAGAGTGGATTGTAAAGCAGCCGTGTTAATTGTGGACGCAATAAGATTGACAATAATAGGTTTCCAGGGAGCATCTCTAATGGTCCTTTATGGGCTCAGATTGAACCACTAAGACACAGCTTGCAGGGCCAATGATACATAGCCTGATGGATACCCATATCTATGGTAATATTTCAACCTTCGCAATTATCCAATGAAAATGGTTTCATTATTTTGCTATTTAGACCCCTAGATCAGCGCCTACCAAAACTAATGTTGGCACCCAGAACCACATTTCAGAGACTAGCCAAAACACCAAAGTTGGTTTGAAAATGTAAAGTCATTTCGTAAAGAGGACAAACTTTTCTGCTCAATGAGTAGAATTCAGATACCGAACTTTAGAGAACGTCAGGGTGGCCAGTGAGTGGATGACCGGGTTGAGGGAAACCGATTGGTCTGAGAGAGCGGACGTGAAACCGCCAGCCTGGAATGTATTTATCATGACAAATGAGCTTCCCTCTGACGCTGACAGCTGATTGGCTGCCAGCGAAGAGCGATCCAGTCACACAGAGCTTTTTTCTGTCACCGCAGGGTGTGTGTGTTCCACACAGATTCAGAAAGCAGCCTGACGAGCTAAACATTGACATTTTAGAAATATGGTACAACCTTTGGTGTTAAGATAGAAGAAGAAGTAAAACATATTTACAATTACAACTTTATTATAACTTACCAATCTACTTATATTGCATACAAGTGATATCAAATCGAATCAAATTGTATTTGTCACATGGGCCGAATACAACAGGTGTTGACCTTACAGTGAAATGCTTACTTCCAATCTCTTAACCAACAATGCAGTTTTAAGAATTTAAAAAAAGTGTTAAAGTATTTACTAAAATAAACTGAAGTAAAAAATAAAATAAAAAATAAGAATATAATAGAAAAATAATAAATAAATAATTAAAGAGCAACTATAAAATAATAGTCCTAGTGATTGTGGCTGCCGCTACATTGATAATGGTTTGCTATGCAGTATTTGCTATGCAGTATTTGCTATGCAGTATTTGCTATGCAGTATTTGCTATGCAGTATTTGCTATGCAGGATTTGCTATGCAGTATTTGCTATGCAGTATTTGCTCTCTAGGTATTTCATCTCGAGGGTCAAGAGGATTTGAGAGTGGTGTTTGACTCGATGCCCCGTACCGTGTGATAAATAGTAAAGTAGTGATAGGCTACCTGAAAAGGTCATATCCCCATTAATCACAGGGGAATGTCAGGTATGAGGTAGAGGGAGTCTTCCTCATTTAGATTAGGACAGGAGAGGCTGAGATCATGTCTGTGACACATCATAGACATTTCCTGGTCCCATACATCATTGAGTTCCTTTAGAACCCTCAGGAGAGCTTTCTTTTTCAGTTTAAACTCCACACAGAGGATT
Organism: Oncorhynchus gorbuscha; assembly: GCF_021184085.1. Classification (NCBI taxonomy): domain Eukaryota; kingdom Metazoa; phylum Chordata; class Actinopteri; order Salmoniformes; family Salmonidae; genus Oncorhynchus; species Oncorhynchus gorbuscha. The sequence continues at coordinate 9,450,987 of NC_060182.1, forward strand.
AAAAGGTTAACCTTTAATTAACCTCTGACCTTCCAGCTGTCGTAACCTCTCACCACCTCAGTCAGTCTTGTCGTAACCTCTCACCACCTCAGTCAGCAGACTGTCCAGCCTGAACCAGAGCTTTGTGGGTGTGGTCTAATGCTTAGGCGTCGTTCAGTGATCCTTTGGAGTGGAGAGGTGCGGTAATAGGATAATGTCAGTCCGGACGTCATAATCAATAGAGCACAAATGGAATAGATGGCAAGGATCAGGAGCCACAACATCAATCAAACTCATTTATTTTTCGCTTTGGTTAATTTAACAGAATGTTAATTACCTACAGTATACTGCAGTGGTATTATAATACTGTACTGCTATTCTAACTGTGAAAGCAATGCTAGTCTCAGACCTGCTGCATCTAATTCAACTGTGCAGGCTTTGATCTTGTTGCATTCCAAATGGCATTCTATCACTGCAAGTGCACTAATTTTGACGAGGACCCAGAGGGCTTTGGTCAAGATGAGGAAGCAGAGGGCTTTGGTCAAGATGAGGCCCCAGAGGGCTCTGGTCAAAATTAGGACCCAGAGAGCTATGGTCAAGATGAGGACCCAGAGGGCTGTGGTCAAGATGAGGATCCAGAGGGCTATGGTCAAGATGAGGACCCAGAGGGCTATGGTCAAGATGAGGACCCAGAGGGCTATGGTCAAAATGAGGACCCAGAGGGCTCTGGTCAAAATTTGTGTACTACGGGGATAGGGTACCATTTCAGACAGTCTGAATATTGCCTTAATCTCTGTCTGTCTGTCTGTCTGTCTGTCTGTCTGTCTGTCTGTCTGTCTGTCTGTCTGTCTGTCTGTCTGTCTGTCTGTCTGTCTGTCTGTCTGTCTGTCTGTCTGTCTGTCTGTCTGTCTGTCTGTCTGTCTGTCTCTCTCTCTCTCTCTCTCTCTCTCTCTCTCTCTCTCTCTCTCTCTCTCTCTCTCTCTCTCTCTCTCGCTCTCTCTCTGTCTCTCTCTCTCTCTCTCTCTCTCAGGGGCTGTGGTTGTTGCCTTTGTGGTTTGCTATCTACCCTACTACATCCGGCGCCTCATGTACTGCTACGCAGAGTTTACAGAGTGAGTAACACACAGTCCATGTATCCACCAGACATCACGTACTTTACCAGAGAATAGGTGTACATCCACTAACAAGAGGCATGGTCAGAGGGTCATCCATCAGAGCAGAGTGACATTGAGGAAAGCTCAGCCGTCCAGTCAGAGAGGAGATCAGCCGTCCAGTCAGAGAGGAGATCAGCCGTCCAGTCAGAGAGGAGATCAGCCGTCCAGTCAGAGGGGAGATCAGCCGTCCAGTCAGAGAGGAGCTCAGCCGTCCAGTCAGAGAGGAGATCAGCCGTCCAGTCAGAGGGGAGATCAGCCGTCCAGTCAGAGGGGAGATCAGCCGTCCAGTCAGAGGGGAGATCAGCCGTCCAGTCAGAGGGGAGATCAGCCGTCCAGTCAGAGAGGAGATCAGCCGTCCAGTCAGAGGGGAGATCAGCCGTCCAGTCAGAGGGGAGATCAGCCGTCCAGTCAGAGAGGAGCTCAGCCGTCCATTCAGAGAGGAGATCAGCCGTCCAGTCAGAGAGGAGATCAGCCGTCCAGTCAGAGGGGAGATCAGCCGTCCAGTCAGAGGGGAGATCAGCCGTCCAGTCAGAGAGGAGATCAGCCGTCCAGTCAGAGAGGAGATCAGCCGTCCAGTCAGAGGGGAGATCAGCCGTCCAGTCAGAGGGGAGCTCAGCCGTCCAGTCAGAGGGGAGATCAGCCGTCCAGTCAGAGGGGAGATCAGCCGTCCAGTCAGAGAGGAGATCAGCCGTCCAGTCAGAGGGGAGCTCAGCCGTCCAGTCAGAGGGGAGCTCAGCCATCCAGTCAGAGAGGAGCTCAGCCGTCCAGTCAGAGGGGAGATCAGCCGTCCAGTCAGAGGGGAGATCAGCCATCCAGTCAGAGGGGAGATCAGCCGTCCAGTCAGAGGGGAGATCAGCCATCCAGTCAGAGTGGAGCTCAGCCGTCCAGTCAGAGAGGAGCTCAGCCGTCCAGTCAGAGGGGAGATCAGCCATCCAGAATACATAGATCTTCCTGATCAAATTAGCATAATTTGTCAGATTAATCAGAGCGAGAGTTTTAGCTATGTCCCTCTCTCTCTCTCTCTCTCTCTCTCTCTCTCTCTCTCTCTCTCTCTCTCTCTCTCTCTCTCTCTCTCTCTCTCTCTCTCTCTCTCTCTCGCTCGATCGTCTGACGACACTCACAAAATATAGTTTCCTTAATTGAACCAAACGCACACCATTGATTAAAAGATTCCAAAGCTAAGGAAACACATCCGAGATACAATTAAAACAAAACTTCATAATTGGATTGTGAAGTTATGCTGTCAATAATAAAGGACATTGTCATCATTTTTACAATTTCAGAGTATTATTTCAACATCATAGTTTGAAAATACAATTTTTCAAAAAAACAGGAAAATCGAGTTTTCGACTGCACTGCCATTTTAAGTGGTGTACACTCACCCTGCTGAGAGAGACTTCTACCTACCTCTCCAGCTTTGTCTACGTCAGAGCCTGGAGAGGTAAGAGCAGCAATTTCACTGCTGCATACGAGCGTAGAGTACAGTATAACATCTCTGTAGAGAGTTGTGGCCTACATTCAGTAGATGTCAGTATGATAAGTAAGACGAGGCTGAACCACCCTGCTCAGCTCATGGAAGTGTCTGTTTTAACTTTAGGTTTGATTTTATTTGATTTGATTAGGATCTCTTTTAGTCCCCATTAGGACTAATCTTCCAAGAGTCCTTAAACATTAAAGTACAATTTATAATGCGAACACATTTTCACATATAACACACTATTACAAAACGTAAATAATATACTGACATAATGACCCAATAAATACTCCATCTAAAAAATATAGATTCTTCATCTACTTTAGTCCCACAACATTTCTATGTATTATATTTCAATCGTTTTAAAATAATGTTTACATGTAAATATAAAAAGGTTTCTTGTTTGCTCATTTAATTTATTCCATTTCTTTATTGCTCTAAAATGTTATTTTGCCTATTTCTCTTTCCTGTCTGGATAACGCATAGATGGGGGACAATCTATTCCCAGTATTTACGGAATGTCTGTCTCTTACCAACTGAATACCGTTGTGGTCTAGGGTTAGGGTTAGGGTTCAGGTTAGGGTTAGGGTTAGGGTTCAGGTTAGGGTTAGGGTTCAGGTTAGGGTTAGGGTTCAGGTTAGGGTTAGCGTTCAGGTTAGGGTTCAGGTTAGGGTTGAGGTTAGGGTTAGGGGTCAGGTTAGGGTTAGGGTTCAGTTTAGGGTTCAGGTTAGGGTTCAGGTTAGGGTTAGGTTTAGGGTTCAGGTTAGGGTTAGGGTTCAGGTTAGGGTTCAGGTTAGGGTTAGGGTTCAGGTTAGGGTTCAGGTTAGGGTTAGGGTTAGGGTTCAGGTTAGGGTTAGGGTTCAGGTTAGGGTTAGGGTTCAGGTTAGGGTTCAGGTTAGGGTTCAGGTTCAGGTTAGGGTTAGGGTTAGGGTTCAGGTTAGGGTTAGGGTTCCGGTTAGGGTTAGGGTTCAGGTTAGGGTTAGGGTTAGGGTTAGGGTTCAGGTTAGGGTTAGGGTTAGGGTTAGGGTTCAGGTTAGGGTTAGGGTTAGGGTTCAGGTTAGGGTTAGGTTTCAGGTTAGGGTTAGGGTTAGGGTTCAGGTTAGGGTTAGGGTTAGGGTTCAGGTTAGGGTTGAGGTTCAGGTTCAGGTTAGGGTTAGGGTTAGGGTTAGGGTTCAGGTTAGGGTTCAGGTTAGGGTTAGGGTTAGGGTTAGGGTTAGGGTTCAGGTTAGGGTTCAGGTTCAGGTTAGGGTTAGGGTTAGGGTTAGGGTTCAGGTTAGGTTTAGGGTTCCGGTTAGGGTTAGGGTTCAGGTTAGAGTTAGGGTTAGGGTTAGGGTTAGGGTTCAGGTTAGGTTAGGGTTAGGGTTAGGGTTAGGGTTAGGGTTAGGGTTAGGTTTCAGGTTAGGGTTAGGGTTCAGGTTATGGTTAGGGTTCAGGTTAGGGTTCAAGTTAGGTTAGGGTTCAGGTTAGGGTTAGGGTTCAGGTTAGGGTTAGGGTTCAGGTTCAGGTTAGGGTTCAGGTTAGGGTTCAGGTTCAGATTAGGGTTAGGGTTCAGGTTAGGGTTAGGGTTAGGGTTAGGGTTCAGGTTAGGGTTAGGGTACAGGTTAGGGTTAGGGTTAGGGTTCAGGTTAGGGTTCAGGTGTGGGTTAGGGTTAGGGTTCAGGTTAGGGTTAGGGTTCAGGTTAGGGTTAGGGTACAGGTTAGGGTTAGGGTTAGGGTTCAGGTTAGGGTTCAGGTGTGGGTTAGGGTTCAGGTTAGGGTTAGGGTTAGGGTTCAGGTTAGGGTTCAGGTTAGGGTTCAGGTTCAGATTAGGGTTAGGGTTCAGGTTAGGGTTAGGGTTCAGGTTAGGGTTAGGGTACAGGTTAGGGTTAGGGTTAGGGTTCAGGTTAGGGTTCAGGTGTGGGTTAGGGTTAGGGTTAGGGTTCAGGTTATGGTTAGGGTTCAGGTTAGGGTTAGGGTTCAAGTTAGGGTTAGGGTTAGGGTTAGGGTTAGGGTTCAGGTTAGGGTTATGGTTCAGGTTAGGGTTCAGGTTAGGGTTCAGGGTTCAGGGTTCAGGTTAGGGTTAGGGTTCAAGTTAGGGTTAGGGTTCAAGTTAGGGTTAGGGTTCAGGTTAGGGTTAGGGTTCAGGTTAGGGTTAGGGTTCAGGTTAGGGTTATGGTTCAGGTTAGGGTTATGGTTCAGGTTAGGGTTAGGGTTCAGGTTAGGGTTAGGGTACAGGTTAGGGTTAGGGTTCAGGTTAGGGTTATGGTTCAGGTTAGGGTTATGGTTCAGGTTAGGGTTAGGGTTCAGGTTAGGGTTAGGGTTAGGGTTCAGGTTAGGGTTCAGGTTCAGGTTAGGGTTCAGGTTCAGGTTAGGGTTAGGGTTCAGGTTAGGGTTAGGGTTCAGGTTCAGGTTCAGGTTAGGGTTAGGGTTATGGTTCAGGTTAGGGTTAGGGTTCAGGTTAGGGTTAGGGTTAGGGTTAGGGTTCAGGTTAGGGTTCAGGTTCAGGTTAGGGTTCAGGTTAGGGTTAGGGTTCAGGTTAGGGTTAGGGTTAGGGTTCAGGTTAGGGTTAGGGTTCAGGTTAGGGTTCAGGTTCAGGTTAGGGTTAGGGTTCAGGTTAGGGTTCAGGTTCAGGTTAGGGTTAGGGTTCAGGTTAGGGTTCAGGTTCAGGTTAGGGTTAGGGTTCAGGTTCAGGTTAGGGTTCAGGTTAGGGTTAGGGTTCAGGTTAGGGTTCAGGTTCAGGTTAGGTTTAGGGTTAGGGTTCAGGTTAGGGTTAGGGTTCAGGTTAGGGTTCAGGTTCAGGTTAGGGTTAGGGTTCAGGTTAGGGTTCAGGTTCAGGTTCAGGTTAGGGGTAGGGTGCCGGTTCCTAACCTGATATGCTTCACAGATGTACTCCACTCCTTTATCATCTGAGACCTAGTGGTCAATTTAAACATCTGTCTTGGAAAGGACGGTAGGAAAACATTTGGACAACAATAATAGTGGTTTATAATGTGGAAAACTATGAGCAAACATTTCCCTAAATTTACAATGACAAATTAGTTGACATGTTTAGCATTGTATGTGTCAATAAAACACATTGATTCTTTATCCCTGTGCTCCCCTCCTCTCTCCTCCCCCCCGCCTCCCCCTCGCCTCCCTGTGCTCCCCTCCTCCCCCCCCACCTCCTCCCTCCTCGCCCCCACCTCCCACCTCCCTGTGCTCCCCTCCTCCCACCTCCCTGTGCTCCCCTCCTCCCACCTCCCTGTGCTTCCCTCCTCCCACCTCACTGTGCTCCCCTCCTCCCACCTCACTGTGCTCCCTCCTCCCACCTCCCTGTGCTCCCCTCCTCCCACCTCCCTGTGCTCCCCTCCTCCCACCTCCCTGTGCTCTCCTCCTCCCACCTCCCTGTGCTCCCCTCCTCCCACCTCTCTGTGCTCCCCTCCTCCCACCTCACTGTGCTCCCCTCCTCCCACCTCCCTGTGCTCCCCTCCTCCCACCTCCCTGTGCTCCCCTCCTCCCACCTCCCTGTGCTCCCCTCCTCCCACCTCCCTGTGCTCCCCTCCTCCCTCCTCCCACCTCCCTGTGCTCCCCACCTCCCTGTGTTCCCCTCCTCCCACCTCCCTGTGCTCCCCTCCTCCCACCTCCCCAACCTCCCTGTGCTCCCCTCTTCTCACCTCCCCGTCCCCTCCTCCCACCTCCCCCCACCTACTCCCACCTCCCTGTGCCATTTCTCCCACCTCCCTGCACCTCCCTGTGCTAACTTCCACCCACCGACTCCCCACCTCCCCCTACCGACTCCCACCTCCCTATGCAACCCTCCACCGACCTACTCACACCTCCCCCTACTCCCACCTCCCCCTACCAACTCCCACCGACTCCCACCTCCCTGTGCTCCCCTCCTCCCACCTACTCCTACATCCCCCTATCTACTCCCACCTCCCTGTGCAACCCTCCACCCACCTACTCCTACCTCCCCCTACTCCCACCTCCCCCTACCGACTCCCACCTCCCTGTGCAACCCTCCACCCACCTACTCCTACCTCCCCCTACTCCCACCTCCCCCTATCTACTCCCACCTCCCTGTGCAACCCTCCACCCACCTACTCCTACCTCCCCCTACTCCCACCTCCCCCTATCTACTCCCACCTCCCTGTGCTCCCCTCCACCCACCGACTCCCACCTCCCTGTGCAACCCTCCACCCACCTACTCCTACCTCCCCCTACTCCCACCTCCCCCTATCTACTCCCACCTCCCTGTGCTACCCTCCACCCACCCCCCACCTCCCCGACAGGGAAGGATATGATTACTACCACTACTTCTTCATGGTGACCAACGTCCTCTTCTACGTGAGCTCAGCTGTCAACCCAGTCCTCTACAACCTGGTCTCAGCCAACTACCGGGAGATCTTCTTCAACACGCTCCGCTGCTTCTGCGTGCCGTGTCGTCGCAAGAAACAGAGACGTGTTCTGATCAGACACTCCACCAGCATCTCCAGTAACCACACCTTCTCCTCCAACATCATCAAGGAGACCGTCTACTGACCACCCCCCCAAAAAAACCACTCCCCTGGTAACGTTCCATTTTAGAACTGCAGTGTATGGAATCTATTACTCAGTTGGACTCCATGTATGTTTGATGGGGAGCCTGGTACTGTGAATCACTGACACATTGTGCCACATAAACACACAAAAAAATATCCACAATTTGATATATTGGTGCAATCATCTGAAAGAAAGACTGAGTAAGGGCGTTGTTCACTCAAATTATGAAATTCCATTGGTTTCCTGTTAGCAGTTAATGGACGAGGTATGACAGCAATCCATGCTTTTGGCTTAGTTTTCACATGGTAGCAATTTAGCATTTGTTAGCACATTCAATTCATGGGACCGATATTAGCATTTGTTAGCACATTCAATTCATGGGACCGATATTAGCATTTGTCGCGCATCGTGTTCAAATCGTATGTCTGACTTTGTTGAGATATACAATCAATTTTGGGCACTTTTGAACATGATGTGCAAAAAATGCTAATATCGGTCTGATGACTGCGGAAACAGAGCCAGGGCAAAAGCATGACTTTATGTCATATCTTGTCCATATGCTGCTTACAGGGTGATCAAAACAACAGGTTATTTTGTCATTTGGGTAAACCATTCCTTGAAGTGTTGGATATGGTAGTCTTTAGCATTGTAAATATTGTAAACATGTATGTACATTCAGATTTTTTATAGAACTGGCAACGCATACTTGGTTTTATTCACATACTTTACAAAATGATATGAATATGGTGAGATCGATCTGCACTCATCAACATGTCTGGATCTTTGAAATATGAGGCAAAAATATATATTCGGTGAAATTTACCAGGAAGTGACTTCCCCTCAGCTTGGTCATTTCTGGACTTTGAACTCTTTATGAATTATCTTCATTGGGCAAAAATGTTGCACAATGGTCTTCAAGCGCAAAAACTTAGTACATTTATCCAAAAACACAAATATATTTTTTTATCTTAAATGCATTTTCACAAATGTTATGACATAATCGTGAAGCCCATTCAAAAGGTAGGACACATGATACTAAAGTAAAGTGGAAAGGGCACAGGGAATTATCATTTCGCTCAGACTCACAGTACATGGGTCTATTTTTAAAAGAGACAGAGAACGATTGTCAAAAATGATCTGCTGCGAATGTAACGACCAGGAAAGAGTATTGATCACAACAAAATCTCTGGCCTTGTAACAACAACAAAAAAAACATGGCCTTGCTATTGTCTGCTCGGACTGTGAATGTTAACTAAAATACCGAGAGAAGATGTACTATCTCATGAAGAGGAAAATCAGATGGCATTCACAGCTAATGGGTGATCGGCTGTGGTGTTGATCCCTGTAGGTTGTTCCAGAATGACAACTTCTGACCCTTTACAGCTTTTGAGACACTGGTGTTGGAGATATTTAAGATGTACCACACCACTGCACAATAGGTCAAGTAACAAACATGTTTCCTACTGAGGCTTGTAATGTTTTATTTGAGATGAGACTGTTTGAGGCTTGTATAATATTAACTCTACATTGTCTTCTGTACTTAGGCTATGAACTTTGAACCCATAACAAACAAAAACATTTTTAAAGATCTGATCTTGAGACTAATGCTGTAACAGAGCCAGCAGAGGATGAGAGTGGATGGCTTGAGCAACATCCAAGATGGTGTTACAAGACAGAGCACTCAATGGGACACGATATGGACTCTGGTCTTTGAAGCCTGGAGAGGAGAGAGCTCTGTAGCTGACCTGAATGTAGTCCACAGCACCCTGTCATGACCACTGAGTGTCTGTACAATACATTGTGTCACATGGACAATGACAACGTGAGAGTGAGAGATAGAATAATGGATACAGTGTTTCAGACTCTGAACACACGCTTACAATGAATAAAACACGCTGAAAGAACCAAGGTTGATTAGCGTGGATGCAGGAAATGGATAAGATTTGTGGGGACGAAAGAGTTGAAATAAGTACATTCTCCTGGAGGGAGGGAGGGAGGGAGGGAGGGGGAGGGAGGGAGGGAGGGAGGGAGGGAGGGAGGGAGGGGGAGGGAGGGAGGGAGGGAGGGAGGGAGGGAGGGAGGGAGGGAGGGGAGGGAGGGAGGGGGAGGGAGGGAGGGAGGGAGGGAAGGGAGGGAGGGAGGGAAGTGCCACTCTGAAGAGACCATACGTCAGCATCCACTTCAAGGATGAGAGAGAAACCGAATACAACGAACCAACGCTCTTGGAATTCAATGAGTTATTGTAGGCTACGTAAGAGGGATAGGAATCCATTCACGAGTAAGGGTACCTGTCCTGGATCTGAGAGGGAAGAGCATCTCTATGGTGCTCCTCATGCTGAGAGGAGAGGAGAGGAGAGGAGAGGAGAGGAGAGGAGAGGAGAGGAGAGGAGAGGAGAGGAGAGGAGAGGAGAGGAGAGGAGAGGAGAGGAGAGGAGAGGAGAGGAGAGGAGAGGAGAGGAGAGGAGAGGAGAGGAGAGGAGAGGAGAGGAGAGGAGAGGAGAGCAGGAGCAGGCTATGGTGTGTCACATCTACAGGCTCTGATGGAGACAAGAAAAGCACTGAGAAAGGCAGGCCAAAGGATGGTCTGTTATGACAGCGTCACACAGCGTCACAGTCGCTGACTGCTGTCTCACAGAGCACTGATATTCCACCTCAACAGCTTTTAGTTTGACGGAGCACCTCCAACAACACTGGACGTTTGAATATACAACATTAAAATAAGAACTGAGTGCGTGTACGTGCCTGCTGCCTGCCTGGTGCCCCTTTGTGTCAATAAGTGTGTCAATGTTTCCATTTCTTTCGCTTTGATGAAAAATATACATTGGCAATATTGCAGCTGCATTTGCCTACTATAATTGTATTTTATTTTATCTCGACTACAAAGGGTTTTATGAACAATACAATGCAATGTACTCATTAGGAACCCGAATACACTTTTGTATATAGCCATGGATGTAGATTGTAGAGGCCCACGAATATAGTCAAAAGACATGACATATATGTAGTGCTTTGATGACAGTGTTGTGCAAGGTTATGCTCAGGACATCTAGCTCAAACTGCTTCTGACAGAAGCTGATGTTGTACGTATTCATGAAGTTTATCAGAGCAGTTGCTCATGGTGTACACCCCCTGCTGCATACACCCCCTGCTGCATACACCCCCTGCTGCATACACCCCCTGCTGCATACACCCCCTGCTGCATACACCCCCTGCTGCATACACCCCCTGCTGCATACACCCCCTGCTGCATACACCCCCTGCTGCATACACCCCCTGCTGCAAACACCCCCTGCTGCATACACCCCCTGCTGCATACACCCCCTGCTGCATATACCCCCTGCTGCATACACTCCATGCTGCATACACCCCCTGCTGCATACACCCCCTGCTGCATACACCCCCTGCTGCATACACCCCCTGCTGCATACACCCCCTGCTGCATACACCCCTGCTGCATACACCCCCTGCTGCATAAACCCCCTGCTGCATATACCCCCTGCTGCATACAACCCCTGCTGCATACACCCCCTGCTGCATACACCCCCTGCTGCAAACACCCCCTGCTGCATACACCCCCTGCTGCATACACCCCCTGCTGCATACACCCCCTGCTGTGTACACCCCTGCTGCATACTGTACCCCATGTGCATATACCCCCTGATGACTTTGTTATTGTTTGTAACTTGTGATATTTTTGTTAGGGACAATGGACATATTTATGCTATATGTCAGTCCTATACTGTATAGATGGTTCTGCTGCATACACCCTATACTGTATAGACCCCCTGCTGTCAGTTCTGTACTGTATAGATGGTTCTGCTGTCAGTTCTGTACTGTATAGATGGTTCTGCTCTATGTCAGTCCTATACTGTATACACCCCCTACTGCATCACCCTCTACTGTATAGATGGTTCTGCTCTATACAGCCTATACTGTATAGATGGTTCTGCTGCATCCTACCCCCTGCTGCATAAACCCCCTGTTGCATACACCCCCTGTTGCATACACCCCCTGCTGCATATACCCCCTGCTGCATACACCCCCTGCTGCATACACCCCCTGCTGCATACACCCCTGCTGCATACACCCCATGCTGCATACACCCCCTGCTGCATACACCCCTGCTGCATATACCCCCTGCTGCATAAACCCCCTGCTGCAAACACCCCCTGTTGCATACACCCCCTGCTGCATATACCCCTGCTGCATACACCCCTGCTGCAAACACCCCTGCTGCATAAACCCCCTGCTGCATACACCCCCTGCTGCATACACCCCCTGCTGCATACACCCCCTGCTGCATACTGTAAGTCATGTGCTCTATGCCGACAGTGATGACTTTGTTATTGTTTGTAACTTGTGATATTTTGTTAGGGACAATGGAGGCATATTTATGGTATATGTCAGTCCTATACTGTATAGATGTGGTTCTGCTGTCAGTTCTGTACTGTATAGATGGTTCTGCTATCAGTTCTCTACTGTATAGATGGTTCTGCTGTCAGTTCTGTACTGTATAGATGGTTCTGCTCTATCAGTCCTATACTGTATAGATGGTTCTACTGTCAGTTCTCTACTGTATAGATGGTTCTGCTCTATGTCAGTCCTATACCCCCTGCTGCATACATGGTTCTGCTGCATCACCCCTCTGCATACACCCCCTGTATAGATGGTTCACCCCCTGCTGCTACACCCCTGTCAGTCATATACCCCCTGCTATAGATCCATGCTGCATACTGCTGTCATGTGCTCTATACTGTGATGACTTTGTTATTGTTTGTAACTATCATATTTTTACTGTAATGGAGATGGTTATGGTATATGTCAGTCCTATACTGTATAGATGGTTCTGCTGTCAGTTCTGTACTGTATAGATGGTTCTGCTATGCAGTTCTCTACTGTATAGATGGTTCTGCTATCAGTTCTCTACTGTATAGATGGTTCTGCTATCAGTTCTCTACTGTATAGATGGTTCTGCTATCAGTTCTCTACTGTATAGATGGTTCTGCTATCAGTTCTCTACTGTATAGATGGTTCTGCTATATGTCAGTCCTATACTGTATAGATGGTTCTGCTATCAGTTCAATACTGTATAGATGGTTCTGCTATATGTCAGTCCTATACTGTATAGATGGTTCTATATGTGAATAAAAGAGTGAATGTCGTGATTACATTTGGCTCGTCTGTGGTCCATGATCTTCCAGACACAAACATACAAACACACAAAGACAAACATACACACACACGCACACACATATACAGACACATAAATACACACACACAAAGACAAAACATACACACACACGCACACACATATACAGACACATAAATACACACACACACACACGCACACACATATACAGACACATAAATACACACACACACAAAGACAAACATACACACACACGCACACACATATACAGACACATAAATACACACACACACAAAGACAAATATACACACACACGCACACACATATATAGACACATAAATACACACACACACAAAGACAAACATACACACACATGCACATACATATACAGACACATAAATACACACACACACAAAGACAAACATACACACACACGCACACACATATACAGACACATAAATACACACACACACAAAGACAAACATACACACGCACATACATATACAGACACATAAATACACACACACACAAAGACAATCATACACACACACGCACACACATATACAGACACATAAATACACACACACACAAAGACAAACATACACACACACGCACACACATATACAGACACATAAATACACACACACACAAAGACACACCAAGCACACACTCCATTTACCACAGATGTGTCTGACCTTTCTAAGGTGTACCCTTGGGGATTATCACCTCTGCCTTATAAAGGAGCTGTCAATCACTGGAGTCAGGGGACAAGCTGAGATAATAGTGTGTCTTTCATCCACCTAGCCCAGTCTGTCCTTCATCCACCTAGCCCAGTCTGTCCTTCATCCACCTAGCCCAGTCTGTCTTCATCCACCTAGCCCAGTCTGTCTTCATCCACCTAGCCCAGTCTGTCCTTCATCCACCTAGCCCAGTCTGTCCTTCCACCTAGCATCCACCTAGCCCAGTCTGTTCTTCATCCACCTAGCCCAGTCTGTTCTTCATCCACCTAGCCCAGTCTGTCCTTCATCCACCTAGCCCAGTCTGTTCTTCATCCACCTAGCATCCACCTAGCCCAGTCTGTCCTTCATCCACCTAGCCCAGTCTGTCCTTCATCCACCTAGCCCAGTCTGTCCTTCATCCACCTAGCCCAGTCTGCCCAGCCCAGTCTGTTCTTCATCCACCTAGCCCAGTCTGTCCTTCATCCACCCCAGTCTGTCGTTCATCCACCTAGCCCAGTCTGTCCTTCATCCACCTAGCCCAGTCTGTCCTTCATCCACCTAGCCCAGTCTGTCTTTCATCCACCTAGCCCAGTCTGTCGTTCATCCACCTAGCCCAGTCTGTCCTTCATCCACCTAGCCCAGTCTGTCGTTCATCCACCTAGCCCAGTCTGTCCTTCATCCACCTAGCCCAGTCTGTCGTTCATCCACCTAGCCCAGTCTGTCCTTCATCCACCTAGCCCAGTCTGTCCTTCATCCACCTAGCCCAGTCTGTCCTTCATCCACCTAGCCCAGTCTGTCCTTCATCCACCTAGCCCAGTCTGATCTTCATCCACCTAGCCCAGTCTTGGTTTCATCCACCTAGCCCAGTCTGTCCTTCATCCACCTAGCCCATTGTACAGTATGGTGTGTGTTGTCGAAAGTCCTCAACTTTGTCATAACTACCTCTGTGTGGGGAAGAAAGAAGCAGTACTCGACTTGTGAATTGGACATTGTGTTAACAACCCTCCAGGCAAGCTTCAATGCCATACAGATCTCCTTCCGTGGCCTCCAATTGCTCTTAAATACAAGTAAAACTAAATGCATGCTCTTTAACCGATCGCTACCTGCACCTACCCGCCTGTCCAACATCACTACTCTGGACGGCTCTGACTTAGAATACGTGGACAACTACAAATACTTAGGTGTCTGGTTAGACTGTAAACTCTCCTTCCAGACCCATATCAAACATCTCCAATCCAAAGTTAAATCTAGAATTGGCTTCCTATTTCGCAACAAAGCATCCTTCACTCATGCTGCCAAACATACCCTTGTAAAACTGACCATCCTACCAATCCTCGACTTTGGCGATGTCATTTACAAAATAGCCTCCAATACCCTTCACAATGCAATCCGTTTTGTCACCAAAGCCCCTTATACTACCCACCACTGCGACCTGTACGCTCTTGTTGGCTGGCCCTCGCTTCATACTCGTCGCCAAACCCACTGGCTCCAGGTCATCTACAAGACCCTGCTAGGTAAAGTCCCCCCTTATCTCAGCTCGCTGGTCACCATAGCAGCACCCACCTGTAGCACACGCTCCAGCAGGTATATCTCTCTCGTCACCCCCAAAACCAATTCTTTCTTTGGTCACCTCTCCTTCCAGTTCTCTGCTGCCAATGACTGGAACGAACTACAAAAATCTCTGAAACTGGAAACACTTATCTCCCTCACTAGCTTTAAGCACCAACTGTCAGAGCAGCTCACAGATTACTGCACCTGTATATAGCCCACCTATAATTTAGCCCAAACAACTACCTCTTTCCCAACTGTATTTAATTGATTTATTTAATTTGCTCCTTTGCACCCCATTATTTTTATTTCTACTTTGCACATTCTTCCATTGCAAATCAACCATTCGGGTGTTTTACTTGCTATATTGTATTTACTTTGCCAACATGGCCTTTTTTGCCTTTACCTCCCTTCTCACCTCATTTGCTCACATCGTATATAGACTTGTTTATACTGTATTATTGACTGTATGTTTGTTTTACTCCATGTGTAACTCTGTGTCGTTGTATGTGTCAAACTGCTTTGCTTTATCTTGGCCAGGTCGCAATTGTAAATGAGAACTTGTTCTCAACTTGCCTACCTGGTTAAATAAAGGTGAAATAAAATGTTAAAATGTTTAAATGATTGAGATCATGAAGATTCACACATAAACAAAAAGCTGACTTTAAAAAAGCATTGTACATGCAGTCAGCTGCCTTGAGCTTCAATTTTAATTTTCTCTCAAGCATTGAAAAAAAGTGTTTTCCTTGTTTCGCTAGTCTATCCTATACTATTCTGTCTGAGTCACTATACTGTCAGTCACGGTACGCTAGATGACACCTGCTCGTCGAACATCTCATTCAAAAATCACGGGCATTAATATGGAGTTGGTTCCCCCTTTGCTGCTATAACACCCTCCACTCTTCTGAGAAGGCTCAGGGACATGCTTCCATTCAGCCACAAGAGCATTGGTGAGGTTGAGTGTGCAGGCCAGTCAAGTTCTTCCACACCGATCTCGACAAACCATTTCTGTAGGACCTCGCTTTGTGCACAGGGGCACTGTCATGCTGAAACAGGAAAGGGCCTTCCCCAAACTGTTGCCACACATTTGGAAGCATAGAATTGTCTAGAATGTATGCTGTAGTGTTAAGATTTCCCTTCACTGGAACCAAGGGGTCTAGCCCGAACCACGAAAAACAGCCACAGACCATTATTCCTTGGCGTTATTCATTCAGGCAGGTAGCGTTCTCCTGGCATCCGACAAACCCAGATTCGTCCGTCAGACTGCCAGATTGTGAAGCGTGATTCATCACTCCAGAGAACGTGTTTCCACTGCTCCAGATTGTGATCTTATGTGTGCTTATGTGTGCTGCTGCTCGGCCGTGGAAACCCATTTCATGAGGCGCCCGACAAACCGTTCTTGCGCTGGCGTTGCTTCCACAGGCAGTTCGGAACTCGGTAGGGAGTGTTGCAACCAAGGACAGAGGATTTTTACGCCCCTTCAGCCCCAGGCGGTTCCGTTCAGTGAATTTGAGGAACTGACTTGTTGGAAAAGTGGCATACAAAGTCGGTGACATGTTGAAAGTCACTGAGCTCTTCAGTAAGGCCATTCTACTGGCGGTGTTTGTCTATGGAGATTGCATGGCGGTGTGCTCGGTTTATACACCTGTCAGCGACTGGTGTGGCTGAAATAGCCGAATCTACACATTTTGAAGGCGTGTCCACATACTTTTGCACCTATAGGGCAACTCCCACTATAAATGTAACATACTGTATAGAGAGTAAAAAAACACATACATGTCTAAGACATTCCCACTGCAGAAGCCAAGGGACAGCTTGTATGGCCTTTTTCCAACGGCAACTGCAATTTGCACAGAATCCCAACTTAAGATAGCTTTCTGAGGGTCCAATGATGATGCAGCTTAATGACCATACCATTTCTCTCTCTCTCTCTCTCTCTCTCTCTCTCTCTCTCTCTCTCTCTCTCTCTCTCTCTCTCTCTCTCTCTCTCTCTCTCTCTCTCTCTCTCTCTGCCTGTCCCCTCTCTGCCTGTCCTCTCTCTGCCTGTCCCCTCTCTGCCGGTCCCCTCTCTGCCTGTCCTCTCTCTGCCTGTCCCCTCTCTGCCGGTCCCCTCTCTGTCTGCCTGTCCCCTCTCTGCCTGTCCTCTCTCTGCCTGTCCTCTCTCTGCCTGTCCTCTCTCTGCCTGTCCTCTCTGCCGGTCACACCACAGCCACACTACAGCCGTACCACAGTCACACCACAGTCACACCACAGTCACACCACAGCCACACCACAGCCATACCACAGCCGTACCACAGTCACACCACAGTCACACCACAGTCACACCACAGTCACACCAGAGCCGTACCACAGTCACACCACAGCCACACCACAGTCACACCAGAGCCACACCCAGTCACACACAGTCACACCAGAGCAGTCACACCACAGCCACACCACAGTCACACCAGAGCCACACCACAGCCACACCACAGCTGTACCACAGTCACATCACACCACAGCCACACCACAGTCACACCAGAGCCGCCACACCACAGCTGTACCACAGTCACACCACAGTCCACCACAGCCATACCACAGTCACACCACAGCCGTACCACAGCCGTCACACCACAGTCCACAGTCACACCACAGTCACACCACAGTCACACCAGAGCCGTACCACAGTCACACCACAGCCGCCACACCACAGTCACACCACAGTCACACCACAGTCACACCACAGTCACACCACAGCCGTACCACAGTCACACCACAGTCACACCACAGTCACACCACAGTCACACCACAGCCGTAAGGGAACATAAGGGAATTTTGTATTCTTTTATTTTGTAACTTTTAACCTAGATCCAATGATATGGTGACATTTGTCTGGTTGATTTCATTTTGAATTCACATTAGTTGACAACTCAAACCAAATGTAAATCAAATCTAGATGTTGAAAACTAGATCTGTGCCCAGTGGGTAGAGGTCACCTCCATGAACAGCCTTCTCTTCTCATGAAATCATGCAACAGGAATCATAATCTCCTCTCATTTCTGCTCTGTCACCCGCTTGGCTACTCCCGTTGAGGGAGGGAGAGGAGCTTACAGGATTCCTGCCTGGCGGGCCAAGTCCAGAAGAAATAACCTATAGTCTACAAGGCAGACATAATGATTCACTACAGCCAGGTTACGGTAATGTTTCTCTGAAAGCTGAAATCCAACGGAATGTCTATTCCTGTAAGGCCAACATCTCCCTGACGCTCTCTAGCGATGACTGATGCAGTGAATAGCTATCAGATGACCGCAAGAGTTAAGGAATGAATATAAAACATAAATATAGAAAAGTATCTAATACTTCATCTCTCTAAGACACATGTGTAGAAGATCATAGATATCACCCATAGAAAAGTAGGTGAAAGGTAGGTGCTATGTTTAGTGTTGATGGTAATGTACACTTGTCACAGTAAGGAGCACAATGTACTGATGGGTATTGCAATTCTCTTTTCACCGGGCGGAAAGCATATAAGGGAATACACGTGTAAAACTAAAAGGATATAGCATGTGGATGCTAACCAATCAGATTGAAAGGCAAGCTCATCTTGTTATATCACAGTTAAGTATGTCTTTCATCTTGTCCCACAGTCCAGAGATAAAAGGTCACAGCCAGGTCATGTTTGTTTCCCCAATGACAGTGCTAAAAGCAATAGTGTTTTCCACTTACTTACTCTACAAAATGGCACCATTGGTTTTGTTCTTTGCTTTTCTCTCCCCATTGCTCTCTCTGTCGTCAATGGGGTTTTTTTGTGTGTGTTTTTAAAGTGGACTGGATTCATGGTTGCTGAGGGAGCCTCCTCTTCCTCTGGACCAGACTCTCTCTGTCGTCAATGGGGTTTTTTAGTGTGTGTGTTTTTAAAGTGGACTGGATTCATGGTTGCTGAGGGAGCCTCCTCTTCCTCTGGACCAGACTCTCTCTGTCGTCAATGGGGTTTTTTTGTGTGTGTGTTTTTAAAGTGGACTGGTTTCATGGTTGCTGAGGGAGCCTTTTTCTGGACCAGACTCTCTCTGTCGGGGGTTTTTTTGTGTGTGTGTTTTTAAAGTGGACTGGATTCATGGTTGCTGAGGGAGCCTCCTCTTCCTCTGGACCAGACTCTCTCTGTCGTCAATGGGTTTTTTTTAGTGTGTGTGTGTTTTTAAAGTGGACTGGATTCATGGTTGCTGAGTGAGCCTCCTCTTCCTCTGGACCAGACTTTCTCTGGTGCCGAGAACCCGGAGCAGCCAGGCAGAAAATGCTCTCAACACACAGAAGGAAAAGAGAAATAAAGCACTGAGTGATATGAAGCGTATAAACCCCATGTTATTATCCAATCACTCGGGGCTGTCAAACTAACACAGGGGCAACTAGTTTCAGCTCTAGGGAATTTGCTCTGCAAAATTGTTTTTAAAAGAAACATTGGAGCTCAAACCAGCTTTCCCACAGATTTTTGTACAGAGCTCCTGTCATCCTCATTATTCCAGACTTTGGCAAAACAACAGAGGCATGCCCAGGCAGTGGACTGGAAGAGTCAAGTTGGCAAGCCAAGGAAGGCATTCCTTACTTTCTTCTCTTTTCTTCCACGGGGGGTTTTAATGGCGGGGGCTTAGTGAAAAGCCACATAAAGGAGCTCAGATATCCCTGGAGACGTCTGAAGATAGGTGAGACAAGCAGCCCATCTATCCGGACCAACCGATGTCTCTGCTTACTTATTTGTCGCAGCATCTTAGATAGCGCTTTTATTAATACAGTGGAATAATTAGTCGCGTAATCAAGCAGGTAAAAATTTCCACACGACACACACACACCGAAACACTTCATTAAACAATACAACCTGTCTCTTACACTATACCGATTCATTATTGTAATTTGTTGATCTGATAATCAGCCAGTCTCTAAACATTGTTCCCTGTCCCCTTGTTTGTTTAAAGGGTTTATCCTTTCATCTCACACTGTTATCCTGACTAACATTTACATTATGCTAATGCATTCATTCTAATTGGTTGACAGGTGCCTCGTGTGATGATGAAGACACAGTGCTAAACCTGTGAAAACTCCCATGGTAATCAGAAAGAGACAGTACCGGAAAAACCACAGGAGCCTCATAAGCTTTCCAACACAGCCCCTCTCAACCAAGCAAGTTATCATCCAATACAGAGCAGGCATTTTAAAAGAGGTTGTGTTGTTGGTTACACAAGCTAGGTTCCCAAAACATTTTAGATGGATATTGTCACAGTGTGGCTGAAAGTGTGACATTTGCTGGTTTCATGCACTGAATAGACTCTGAAACACTGATCTCCAGCACTCAGCTGGGAGAGCCTCCTTCTGGTCAATATAACACCCTGTTGACTCTGAAACACTGATCTCCAGCACTCAGCTGGGAGAGCCTCCTTCTGGTCAAAATAACACCCTGTTGACTCTGAAACACTGATCTCCAGCACTCAGCTGGGAGAGCCTCCTTCTGGTCAAAATAACACCCTGTTGACTCTGAAACACTGATCTCCAGCACTCAGCTGGGAGAGCCTCCTTCTGGTCAAAATAACACCCTGTTGACTCTGAAACACTGATCTCCAGCACTCAGCTGGGAGAGCCTCCTTTTGGTCAAAATAACACCCTGTTGACTCTGAAACACTGATCTCCAGCACTCAGCTGGGAGAGCCTCCTTTTGGTCAATATAACAACCTGTTGACTCTGAAACACTGATCTCCACCACTCAGCTGGGAGAGCCTCCTTCTGGTCAATATAACACCCTGTTGACTCTGAAACACTGATCTCCAGCACTCAGCTGGGAGAGCCTCCTTCTGGTCAATATAACACCCTGTTGACTCTGAAACACAGCACTCAGCTGGGAGAGCCTCCTTCTGGTCAATATAACACCCTGTTGACTCTGAAACACAGCCAATGCTGAGCCAGTGCTGAGCCAATGCTGAGCCAATGCTGAGCCCGTGCTGAGCCAATGCTGAGCCCGTGCTGAGCCACTGCTGAGCCCGTGCTGAGCCCGTGCTGAGCCAGTGCTGAGCCCGTGCTGAGCCACTGCTGAGCCCGTGCTGAGCACTGATGCTGAGCCCGTGCTGAGCCAATGCTGAGCCCGTGCTGAGCCAAAATGAGCCCTGCTGAGCCCGTGCTGAGCCAGTGCTGAGCCAATGCTGAGCCCGTGCTGAGCCAGTGCTGGCTCAATATAACACCCTGCTGAGCCAATGCTGAGCCTCGCTGGGAGCTGAGCCAAAATGCTGAGCCCGTGCTGAGCCAAACACTGAGCCCGTGCTGAGCCAATGCTGAGCCCGTGCTGAGCCAATATGAGCCCGTGCTGTTGACTCTGAAACACTGATCTGAGCACTGCTGAGCCTCCTTCTGAGTCAAAATGAGCAAAGCTTTTTCAACAATGTTTATTTCAACTTATTTCTTACTGTTGGCACCTTGTCACCGTGTCAATATAACCACCTGTGTGTGTGTGAAACACTGATGTGTGTGTGTGTGTGTGTGTGTGTGTGTGTGTGTGTGTGTGTGTGTATAACACCCTGTTGACTGTGTGTGTGTGTCTGCGTGCGTGCAGCTGGGCGTGCGTGCGTGCTGCGTCAAAATAACGCCCTGTGCCTCTGCCTGTGCCTGTGCCTGTGCCTGTGCCTGTGCCTGTGCCTGTGCCTGTGCCTGTGCCTGTGCCTGTGCCTGTGCCTGTGCCTGTGCCTGTGCCTGTGCCTGTGCCTGTGCCTGTGCGTGCGTGCGTGCGTGTGTGTGTGTGTGTGTGCATCCGGAATACATAAACGTGATGTGATTACGTTTATCTAAATGAATGAGGAACGTCTGAAAAGAATCAAAGTGAGGAAACTGATCATGAGATCCAAACTCAGTGATGAGAGAAACATGAGAGCAATATAAAACCTGATGAGTGAAACATGAGAGCAACACAAACGAAGTGAGAAAGAGAGAATGAATCTTCTTCAAGGTGTCACCTCTCCATGATTGAGCTTCAGCTTCGTTTATCTCTTTCATTGCATTTCCTATCTGGGAGAGCCAAAACCCACGGCACAAAGTCTAACTCAAGACAGTTAAAACAAATGGAACAAATGTGGTTTTCAGTAGGAAGGCTGTTTTCAGTGGGAGGCTGTTTTCAAAATAGGAAGGCTGTTTTCAGTAGGAAGGCTGTTTTCAGTAGGAAGGCTGTTTTCAGTAGGAAGGCTGTTTTCAATAGGAAGACTGTTTTCAGTAGGAAGGCTGTTTTCAGTAGGAAGGCTGTTTTCAATAGGAACACTGTTGACTCTGACTGTTTTCAGTAGGAGAGCCTGTTTTCAATATAACACCCTGTTTTCAGTAAAGGCTGATTTCAGCACTAGGAAGAACTGTTTTGGTCAGTATAACACCCTGTTGACTCTGAAACACTGTTTTCAGTACCACTCAGTAGGAAGGCTGTTTTCAGTATAAAGGCTGTTTTCAGTGAAAGACTGTTTTCAGTGGGAAGGCTGTTTTCAGTAGGAAGGCTGTTTTCAGTAGGAAGGCTGTTTTCAGTAGGAAGACTGTTTTCAGTAGGAAGGCTGTTTTCAGTAGGAAGGCTGTTTTCAGTAGGAAGGATGTTTTCAATAGGAAGGCTGTTTTCAGTGGGAAGGCTGTTTTCAGTAGGAAGACTGTTTTCAGTAGGAAGGCTGTTTTCAATAGGAAGGCTGTTTTCAATAGGAAGGCTGTTTTCAGTAGGAAGACTGTTTTCAGTAGGAAGGCTGTTTTCAATAGGAAGTGCTGTTTTCAATGCTGAAGGCTGTTTTCAGTAGGAAGGCTGTTTTCAGTGGAAGGCTCTTTTCGACTGTGAAGAAAAAGTGAAAAGCTGAATACACTTAACATTTATAAAAACACGTGCTGAGCCAATTGAGCCCGTGCTGAGCCAATGCTTACTGCTGAAAACCGTGCTGAGCTCTGTGCTGAGCCACTGGAGCCATTTCTGAATCCCGTGCTGAAAATAGCTGAGCCCGTGCTGGATAAACCTTCGGCCTATTGAGGAAGATCATTATTAAGCCACAGGTCTTGTTGTTGTGTGTGTTGACAGGAAACTTGTGACAGACTTACGTAGCCAAATTGTATCTATGATCGAGCTATCCATTTAGGTTTTTGTATGCTATTTTAATATATGAGAATTAACCAATGATATCAGGCCACACCTGGCCATGATTACAGACACCTGTGTGTCTTTTGACACTATATAAACGAGTCACTCCACAGTGTTTGTCATTATACCCTGATGAAGACAGCTTGTCTGCTGAGCCCGTTGGACATAAATATTTTTGCATCTGAGCTCCTAGAGTGTGCGGCCCCCTGCATTTTTTAAGGGACTGTAAAGGACCTGTTAATCTGTTTATTTCAAATGCATGGATAAATCCATTCCAATCCATTCTTTTTGAATGTACACAGACTCTATGTATGTGTGTGTGTGTGTGTGTGTGTGTGTGTGTGTGTGTGTGTGTGTGTGTGTGTGTGTGTGTGTGTGTGTGCGTGCGTGCGTGCGTGCGTGCGTGCGTGCGTGCGTGCGTGCGTGCGTGCGTGCGTGCGTGCGTGCGTGCGTGCGTGCGTGCGTGCGTGCGTGTGCCTGTGTGTGTGTGCATGCATCCGGAATACATAAACGTGATGTGATTACATTTATCTAAATGGATGAGGGGAACGTCAAAAAATGAGAAAGAATCAAAGTGAGGAAACTCGTGATGAGAGAAACATGAGAGCAACACAAACGAAGTGATGAGAGAAACATGAGAGCAATATAAACGAAGTGATGAGAGAAACATGAGAGCAACACAAACGAAGTGAGAAAGCAGTTGAGAATGAATCTTCTTCGAGGTGTCACCTCTCCATGATTGAGCTTCAGCTTCGTTTATCTCTTTCATTGGATTTCCTATCGCGGTGTCGCACAAAACCCACGGCACAAAGTCTACATACTCAAGACAGTTAAAACAAATGGAACAAATGTGGTTTTCAGTAGGAAGGCTGTTTTCAGTAGGAAGGCTGTTTTCAATAGGAAGGCTGTTTTCAGTAGGAAGGCTGTTTTCAGTGGGAAGGCTGTTTTCAATAGGAAGGCTGTTTTCAGTAGGAAGGCTGTTTTCAGTGGGAAGGCTGTTTTCAGTAGACAGGCTGTTTTCAGTAGGAAGGCTGTTTTCAGTAGGAAGGCTGTTTTCAGTGGGAAGGCTGTTTTCAGTAGAAAGACTGTTTTCAGTAGGAAGGCTGTTTTCAGTAGGAAGGCTGTTTTCAGTAGGAAGGCTGTTTTCAGTAGGAAGACTGTTTTCAGTAGGAAGGCTGTTTTCAGTAGGAAGGCTGTTTTCAGTAGGAAGGCTGTTTTCAGTGGGAAGGCTGTTTTCAGTAGGAAGGCTGTTTTCAGTAGGAAGGCTGTTTTCAATAGGAAGACTGTTTTCAGTAGGAAGGCTGTTTTCAATAGGAAGGCTGTTTTCAGTAGGAAGACTGTTTTCAGTAGGAAGGCTGTTTTCAATAGGAAGGCTGTTTTCAATAGGAAGGCTGTTTTCAGTAGGAAGGCTGTTTTCAGTAGGAAGGCTCTTTTCGACTGTGAAGAAAAAGTGAAAAGCTATTGTAATACACTTAACATTTATAAAAACACGATTGCGATATTGCTCTGTCCTTTTTCTCACTGGATATTTCTGAATTGTAATCAGAAAAATAGCTCGTCCTTGGATAAACCTTCGGCCTATTGAGGAAGATCATTATTAAGCTACAGGTCTTGTTGTTGTGTGTGTTGTGACAGGAAACGTATTGTGACAGACTTACGTAGCCAAATTGTATCTATGATCGTACGCTATCCATTTAGGTTTTTGTATGCTATTTTAATATATGAGAATTAACCAATGATATCAGGCCACACCCGGCCATGATTACAGACACCTGTGTGTCTTTTGACACTATATAAACGAGTCACTCCACAGTGTTTGTCATTATACCCTGATGAAGACAGCTTGTCTGCCGAGAAACGTTGGACATAAATATTTTTGCATCTGAGCTCCTAGAGTGTGCGGCTCCCCTACATTTTTTAAGGGACTGTATAAGGACCTGTTAATCTGATCAAATGCATGGATAAATCCATTCCAATCCATTCTTTTTGAATGTACACAGACTCTATGTATGTGTGTGTGTGTGTGTGTGTGTGTGTGTGTGTGTGTGTGTGTGTGTGTGTGTGTGTGTGTGTGTGTGTGTGTGTGTGTGTGTGTGTGTGTGTGTGTGTGTGTGTGTGTGTGTGTGTGTGTGTGTGTGTGTGTGTGTGTGTGTGCGTGCGTGCGTACGTGCGTGCGTGCGTGCGTGCGTGTGCCTGTGTGTGTGTGCATGCATCCGGAATACATAAACGTGATGTGATTACATTTATCTAAATGGATGAGGGGAACGTCAAAAAATGAGAAAGAATCAAAGTGAGGAAACTCGTGATGAGAGAAACATGAGAGCAACACAAACGAAGTGATGAGTGAAACATGAGAGCAACACAAACGAAGTGATGAGAGAAACATGAGAGCAATATAAACGAAGTGATGAGAGAAACATGAGAGCAATATAAACGAAGTGATGAGAGAAACATGAGAGCAACACAAACGAAGTGAGAAAGCAGTTGAGAATGAATCTTCTTCGAGGTGTCACCTCTCCATGATTGAGCTTCAGCTTCGTTTATCTCTTTCATTGGATTTCCTATCGCGGTGTCGCACAAAACCCACGGCACAAAGTCTACATACTCAAGACAGTTAAAACAAATGGAACAAATGTGGTTTTCAGTAGGAAGGCTGTTTTCAGTAGGAAGGCTGTTTTCAATAGGAAGGCTGTTTTCAGTAGGAAGGCTGTTTTCAGTGGGAAGGCTGTTTTCAATAGGAAGGCTGTTTTCAGTAGGAAGGCTGTTTTCAGTGGGAAGGCTGTTTTCAGTAGAAAGGCTGTTTTCAGTAGGAAGGCTGTTTTCAGTAGGAAGGCTGTTTTCAGTGGGAAGGCTGTTTTCAGTAGAAAGACTGTTTTCAGTAGGAAGGCTGTTTTCAGTAGGAAGGCTGTTTTCAGTAGGAAGGCTGTTTTCAGTAGGAAGACTGTTTTCAGTAGGAAGGCTGTTTTCAGTAGGAAGGCTGTTTTCAGTAGGAAGGCTGTTTTCAATAGGAAGGTTTTTTCTGTTTTCAGTAGGAAGGCTGTTTTCAGTAGGAAGGCTGTTTTCAGTAGGAAGGCTGTTTTCAATAGGAAGGCTGTTTTCAATAGGAAGGCTGTTTTCAGTAGGAAGGCTGTTTTCAGTAGGAAGGCTGTTTTCAGTAGGAAGGCTGTTTTCAGTAGGAAGGCTGTTTTCAATAGGAAGACTGTTTTCAGTAGGAAGGCTGTTTTCAGTAGGAAGGCTGTTTTCAGTAGGAAGGCTGTTTTCAGTAGGGAAGGCTGTTTTCAAGGCTGTTTTCAATAGGAAGGCTGTTTTCAATAGGAAGGCTGTTTTCAAGGAAGGCTGTTTTCAGTAGGAAGGCTGTTTTCAATAGGAAGGCTGTTTTCAATAGGAAGGCTGTTTTCAGTAGGAAGGCTGTTTTCAATAGGAAGGCTGTTTTCAATAGGAAGGCTGTTTTCAGTAGGAAGGCTGTTTTCAGGAAGGCTGTTTTCAGTAGGAAGGCTGTTTTCAGTAGGAAGGCTGTTTTCAGTAGGAAGGCTGTTTTCAGTAGGCTGTTTTCAAGGGAAGGCTGTTTTCAGTAGGAAGGCTGTTTTCAGTAGGAAGGCTGTTTTCAATAGGAAGGCTGTTTTTCAGTAGGAAGGCTGTTTTCAGTAGGAAGGCTGTTTTCAATAGGAAGGCTGTTTTCAGTAGGAAGGCTGTTTTCAGGAAGGCTGTTTTCAATAGGAAGGCTGTTTTCAGTAGGAAGGCTGTTTTCAGTAGGAAGGCTGTTTTCAGTAGGAAGGCTGTTTTCTGTTTTTTCAGTAGGAAGGCTGTTTTCAGTAGGAAGGCTGTTTTCAATAGGAAGGCTGTTTTCAAGGAAGGCTGTTTTCAGTAGGAAGGCTGTTTTCAGTAGGAAGGCTGTTTTCAGTAGGAAGGCTGTTTTCAGGAAGGCTGTTTTCAATAGGAAGGCTGTTTTCAATTGTTTTCAGGAAGGCTGTTTTCAGTAGGAAGGCTGTTTTCAATAGGAAGGCTGTTTTCAATAGGAAGGCTGTTTTCAGTAGGAAGGCTGTTTTCAGTAGGAAGGCTGTTTTCAATAGGAAGGCTGTTTTCAATAGGAAGGCTGTTTTCAATAGGAAGGCTGTTTTCAATAGGAAGGCTGTTTTCAGTAGGAAGGCTGTTTTCAGTAGGAAGGCTGTTTTCAGTAGGAAGGCTGTTTTCAATAGGAAGGCTGTTTTCAATAGGAAGGCTGTTTTCAATAGGAAGGCTGTTTTCAATAGGAAGGCTGTTTTCAGTAGGAAGGCTGTTTTCAATAGGAAGGCTGTTTTCAGTAGGAAGGCTGTTTTCAATAGGAAGGCTGTTTTCAGGAAGGCTGTTTTCAGTAGGAAGGCTGTTTTCAATAGGAAGGCTGTTTTCAGTAGGAAGGCTGTTTTCAGTAGGAAGGCTGTTTTCAATAGGAAGGCTGTTTTCAGTAGGAAGGCTGTTTTCAGTAGGAAGGCTGTTTTCAATAGGAAGGCTGTTTTCAGTAGGAAGGCTGTTTTCAAGGAAGGCTGTTTTCAGTAGGAAGGCTGTTTTCAGTAGGAAGGCTGTTTTCAGTAGGAAGGCTGTTTTCAATAGGAAGGCTGTTTTCAGTAGGAAGGCTGTTTTCAGTAGGAAGGCTGTTTTCAGTAGGAAGGCTGTTTTCAATAGGAAGGCTGTTTTCAGTAGGAAGGCTGTTTTTCAGTAGGAAGGCTGTTTTCAGTAGGAAGGCTGTTTTCAGTAGGAAGGCTGTTTTCAGTAGGAAGGCTGTTTTCAGTAGGAAGGCTGTTTTCAAGGGAAGGCTGTTTTCAGTAGGAAGGCTGTTTTCAATAGGAAGGCTGTTTTCAATAGGAAGGCTGTTTTCAATAGGAAGGCTGTTTTTCAGTAGGAAGGCTGTTTTCAATAGGAAGGCTGTTTTCAGTAGGAAGGCTGTTTTTTCAGTAGGAAGGCTGTTTTCAAGGAAGGCTGTTTTCAGTGGGAAGGCTGTTTTTCAGTAGGAAGGCTGTTTTCAGTAGGAAGGCTGTTTTCAGTAGGAAGGCTGTTTTCAGTAGGAAGGCTGTTTTCAATAGGAAGGCTGTTTTCAGTAGGAAGGAAGGCTGTTTTCAGTAGGAAGGCTGTTTTCAGTAGGAAGGCTGTTTTCAATAGGAAGGCTGTTTTCAGTAGGAAGGCTGTTTTCAATAGGAAGGCTGTTTTCAGTAGGAAGGCTGTTTTCAATAGGAAGGCTGTTTTCAGTAGGAAGGCTGTTTTCAGTAGGAAGGCTGTTTTCAATAGGAAGGCTGTTTTCAATAGGAAGGCTGTTTTCACTAGGAAGGCTGTTTTCAATAGGAAGGCTGTTTTCACTAGGAAGGCTGTTTTCAGTATGAAGGCTGTTTTCAGTGGGAAGGCTGTTTTCAGTGGGAAGGCTGTTTTCAGTAGGAAGGCTGTTTTAAGTAGGAAGGCTGTTTTCAGTAGGAAGGCTGTTTTCAGTAGGAAGGTTGTTTTAAGTAGGAAGGCTGTTTTCACTAGGAAGGCTGTTTTCAATAGGAAGGCTGTTTTCACTAGGAAGGCTGTTTTCAGTAGGAAGGCTGTTTTCAATAGGAAGGCTGTTTTCAGTGGGAAGGCTGTTTTCAGTAGGAAGGCTGTTTTCAGTAGGAAGGCTGTTTTCAATAGGAAGGCTGTTTTCAGTAGGAAGGCTGTTTTCAATAGGAAGGCTGTTTTCGTTAGGATGGCTGTTTTCAATAGGAAGGCTGTTTTCAGTGGGAAGGCTGTTTTCAGTGGGAAGGCTGTTTTCAGTAGGAAGGCTGTTTTCAATAGGAAGGCTGTTTTCAGTATGAAGGCAGTTTTCAATAGGAAGACTGTTTTCAGTAGGAAGGCTGTTTTCAGTAGGAAGGCTGTTTTCAGTAGGAAGGCTGTTTTCAATAGGAAGGCTGTTTTCAATAGGAAGGCTGTTTTCAATAGGAAGGCTGTTTTCAATAGGACGGCTCTTTTCGACTGTGAAGAAAAGGTGAAAAGCTATTGTAATACACTTAACATTTATAAAAACACGATTGCGATATTGCTCTGTCCTTTTTCTCACTGGATATTTCTGAATTGTAATCAAAAAAATAGCTCGTCCTTGGATAAACCTTCGGCCTATAGAGGAAGATCATTATTAAGCTACAGGTCTTGTTGTTGTGTGTGTGTTGTGACAGTAACGTATTGTGACAGACTTACGTAGCCAAATTGTATCTTTGATCGTACGCTATCCATTTAGGTTTTTGTATGCTATTTTAATATATGAGAATTAACCAATGATATCAGGCCACACCCGGCCATGATTACAGACACCTGTGTATCTTTTGACACTATATAAACGAGTCACTCCACAGTGTTTGTCATTATACCCTGATGAAGACAGCTTGTCTGCCGAGAAACGTTGGACATAAATATTTTTGCATCTGAGCTCCTAGAGTGTGCGGCTCCCCTACATTTTTTAAGGGACCGTATAAGGACCTGTTAATCTGATCAAATGCATGGATAAATCCATTCCAATCCATTCTTTTTGAATGTACACAGACTCTATGTAGGTCCTATGTACTCTAGTCCAAGGCTGTTCAATTCTTATCCTGAAGGGCCGAAACACTTCAGGTTTTCAATCCTCTCCTTCTAATCAGGGACAAATTCAGACCTGGGACACCAGATAAGGGTAATTAGCTAACATGTAGAAACACAAAAACTCCCTGCCCTCCGGGAAGGGAATAGAGTGGTCCTGCTCTAGTCTCTCTCTCAGGTAGTATCAGTCTTCTACGTGCCACTTGTTCTTTATTCTGCCTAAGATAATGCTGGTGACGCCAGCATTCATGCAAGATTTGTTTCGGGGTTACCAAGATTATACATACTCAAATTAAACTGCCTGTTGATCAATGTACTTAGGGACAAATCCTGTGTGTGTTTAATTCAGTTTTATAGTCAATGGGATATTCGCACAAAATGTCGTGCGAATATGGAGATTTTGAGTTAGTGTTGTGCTCTCCAGAGGATTTACGTAGTATGACCTCTCCTCTACCATACTAAGAAGCTCTTGTTTCCCTCTCTATCACACATTTAAATATCGGCTGATATATGATCTAAATTCACAGGTGAGTTCTGGAAGCGCTGCACAGAGGAGGAGGGTATAGGAAACCTCAGACCATTGAGCCAGAGATCATTAATCACGTTTCCTCTGAAGGAGGAGGAATCGTCACTGTAGATGAAGGTAGACATACTTCTCTCTTTCCTGTTCCCTATTTCTCTATGTTACTCATCCCTTCCTCTCTCTCTCTCTGTCAAACCCTGACCATAGTTTGCTTTGTATGTTTCTATGTTTTGTTTGGTCAGGGTGTGATCTGAGTGGGCATTCTATGTTGTGTGTCTCGTTTGTCTGTTTCTGTGTTTGGGCCTG
Organism: Oncorhynchus gorbuscha; assembly: GCF_021184085.1. Classification (NCBI taxonomy): domain Eukaryota; kingdom Metazoa; phylum Chordata; class Actinopteri; order Salmoniformes; family Salmonidae; genus Oncorhynchus; species Oncorhynchus gorbuscha. The sequence continues at coordinate 9,481,004 of NC_060182.1, forward strand.
ATCTGGTTCTCGATCAGAGGCAGGTGTTAGTCATTGTCTCTGATTGGGAACCATATTTAGGTAGCCTGTTTGGTGTTGGGGTTTGTGGGTGATTGTTTCCTGTGTTAGTGCCACACGGGACTGTTTTCTGGTTGTCACTTTGTTGTTTTGGTTATGTGTTCATGTTCAGTTTTCTAATTCAAAAACCCATGGACAACTACCGCGCTGCATTTTGGTCCGCCTCTCCTTCAACAGAAGAATCCCGTGACAAACTCTCTCTCTCTCTCTCTCTCTCTCTCTCTCTCTCTCTCTCTCTCTCTCTCAGTTCATTCCCCACAGCAGAGAAGAATGTAGTGTGCATTAGGAAGCTCAGGCAGAGGGTAGTTGTCAGATCATTGTCACTGCGACGATCCTCTTCTCTGAGGCAGGGCAGAGCGGTGCGAAGCAGTGGGAGAATAACTTATGACACTGATAGCTGACACAACACACTTCGTTATCTCCCTTGTCTCTGTCATCATCACTCCCCACACGCTCCCTCCCACTCGCCCTGAAATTAAATAGAACTCTGAAACTTCTCTGAGAGAAAGAGCGAGAGAAATACTGTTGATATGGAGTCAGAATAAGAGAAATACAGTTGATATGGAGTCAGGATCAGAGACATACAGTTGATATGGAGTCAGAATAAGAGAAATACTGTTGATATGGAGTCAGAATAAGAGAAATACTGTTGATATGGAGTCAAAATAAGATAAACAATGATCAGAATCAGAGAAATACAGTTGATATGGAGTCAAAATAAGATAAACAAAGTTGTTATGGAGTCAGAATCAGAAATACAGTTGTTATGGAGTCAGAATCAGAAATACAGTTGTTATGGAGTCAGAATCAGAGAAATACTATTGATATGGAGTCAGAATCAGAGAAATACAGTTGATATGGAGTCAAAATAAGATAAACAAAGTTGTTATGGAGTCAGAATCAGAAATACAGTTGATATGGAGTCAGAATCAGAAATACTATTGATATGGAGTCAGGATCAGAAGCTGCAACAGAGTGGGTATGGAAGGAAGGCAATCACATTCTATGAAACATACAATTAATAAATACTGTACATGTTAATAAATACTGTACATATTAATAAATACTGTACATATGCTCATTATGTGACACTAATGCAGGTGTATATTGGAACACATAAGAACACGCAACAAACCAGCGACCCCCAAGGACCCATCAACCAGTCACAGAGCCAAATGCATTACCCAGCTTGCCCAACCCCCCACCATCAGATATATTGACTTTCAGCGTGGCGATCTGTTACAGATTCATAAGACATGAAAGAGACAATAATTGAACGGAGAAAGAGCATGTTAAAATGGAATGAATGGAAAAGATCAAAGTCCTGTCTGTTAACAAAAACTATTTACATAATAAATCACTGCAGAGGAGTTCATTCTGATGACGAGGTAACATGAAAATCAATTAATTACTCCATATTTAATTATTCCATATGTAATTACTCCATATTTAATTACTCCATGTTTAATTACTCCATGTGTAATTACTCCATATTTAATTACTCCATGTTTAATTACTCCATGTGTAATTACTCCATATTTAATTACTCCATATTTAATTACTCCATGTTTAATTACTCCATATGTAACTACTCCATATTTAACTACTCCATATGTAATTACTCCATATTTAATTACTCCATATTTAATTACTCCATATTTAATTACTCCATGTGTAATTACTCCATATTTAATTACTCCATGTGTAATTACTCCATATTTAATTACTCCATGTGTAATTACTCCATATTTAATTACTCCATATGTAATTACTCCATATTTAATTACTCCATATTTAATTACTCCATATTTAATTACTCCATGTTTAATTACTCCATGTTTAATTACTCCATATTTAATTACTCCATATTTAATTACTCCATATTTAATTACTCCATATTTAATTACTCCATATTTAATTAATCTACATTTAATGGTTAAAAAATAAAACAAAAATTTGAAGAGGTATAATTCTAATTTGAGAACGAGAATGTTTACATCTTCAACAGAGAGGAAATACCATTTCTTTACATGATTAGAGCAAATACACATTAAATCGATGAGGAAATCAATTATATTGGAAGAATTTTCAATAAAGGAGTTTTGGAGATCCTTTTTATCATGATTCCAACATCAAAGGAGTAATCACTTCACCTAAGGAGGCCGTTGTTCATTTTCAATTTATGTTCTCACACACAGCTTTTAACGTTCTCACACACAGCTTTTAACGTTCTCACACACAGCTTTTAACGTTCTCACACACAGCTTTTAACGTTCTCACACACAGCTTTTAACGTTCTCACACACAGCTTTTAACGTTCTCACACACAGCTTTTAACGTTCTCACACACAGCTTTTAACGTTCTCACACACAGCTTTTAACGTTCTCACACACAGCTTTTAACGTTCTCACACATAACTTTTAACGTTCTCACACACAGCTTTTAACGTTCTCACACACAACTTCTCTCTGGGCAGCATTCCTTGGCAAATTAACGCTAGGGTTATTAATTAAAACACGTTTTTTTGCACGCTCTGTCTATGTGAATAATAGTAGGTACGCAGTTGTTGGAATGAGCCTAGTGACATGTCTCTTTTTTTCTATGACATCTGCATGGGTGTAAAGTATTGGTTCCAGGAACGTGGTAGAACGCCAACTTCAGACAGAGACAGGCCTGTCAGGGTGAATAGGAGAACTGTAGTGGAGGGTTATCCTGATTACATCATGGCCAGCAGATTAAATGGACAATTCAGCTGGGAACCTGTAAACAACTCGCCTCTCTCTCAGGTACATTCTCCACGCCTTGCAAACTCACATAGGACAGCAGCATACTCTCATAAACAGCACTTTCAGTACTCACATAGGACAGCAGCACACTCTCATAAACAGCACTTTCAGTACTCACATAGGACAGCAGCACACTCTCATAAACAGCACTTTCAGTACTCACATAGGACAGCAACACACTCTCATAAACAGCACTTTCAGTAAGCTGCTGGCCACATAACAATGCATGGAGGTGGACTGAATTAATGACTCATAACTCTCATACAGCCTGATGCCACTCTTTATACAGATAGTACAAAACATATAGACTTCGATGGAGGTGTGATCATGCTGTGAGTTTGTGAAAATCTCGCTGGGTCAATGCGACAAGGAGGAGAGCGAAGGAGAGTAGGAGAACGAGGGGGAGCAAGGAGGGCGAGGGGGCGCAGGAGAGCATCTTCACTTCTCTGAGTACCGTCTGAGTCACCATCCCTCTCTGAAAAGAGCTTCATACACTAATCAAAGGAAACCTTGACAAACACTGCTGATACGGACATGCATTTGGTCTGAGTAAAGAGACAGCTCCTCCAGAATCGAACGCTCCAAGCATGTCATAGAATTAACCAGGTCTCTCTTGAATTTTTTTTATTTTTATCTCAATGAGTACCTGGATGAATAAAAAAAAAATGTAATATAAAAATAATAAGTTGAAAGGCAGTATTTATTCCCTTTGTGAGGGGATGGGAAGAAGAGGGGTCAAGGGCTTGTTTATGAATTCTGTCATTGGCTGTGATGGATCTCTTTATACATCCCCCACCTACAGCTACCCATTCTTCAACCAACCACACAAGAAGGAATGATTACTTTGAGTGGAAAATGATGTACTGTAACAAACGTATTACTTTAAGTTTAAAATGTGTGTCACTGTCATGTTTGTCATTTATTATCATGTCTTGTCCCTGTGCTCCCCATTCTATTCGTTTCCCTCTGCTGGTCTTATTTGGTTCTTTCCCTCCTTCTATCCCTCTCTCTCCCCCTCCCTCTCTCACTCTCTCGCTCTCTCTTCTCTCTATCGTTCCGTTCCTGCTCCCAGCTGTTTCCTATTCCCCTAATCATCATTTAGTCTTCCCACACCTGTTCCCGATCCTTTCCCCTGATTAGAGTCCCTATTTATTCCTTTGTGTTCCGTTCCTGTCCCGTCGGTTCCTTGTTTAGTATTCACCATGCTGTGATTGCGTTTCGCCCTGTCCTGTCGTGTTTTTGCTGTGATTGTGTATCGCCCTGTCCTGTCGTGTTTTTTGCCTTCATCAGATGCTGCGTGTGAGCAGGTGTCTCTGTCTACCACGGCCTGCGCCTACCCGGGCGACCTGCAGTCTGTGGCCGCTTCTCCAGTTATTCCCCTCTACAGACTAGAGGATTTCTGTTATTCCCTGTTTGGACTTAAATAAACTCTGTTTCTGTTAAGTCGCTTTTGGGTCCTCTTTCACCTGCATGACAGAAGGAACCGACCAAGGAATGGACCCAGCGACTTCAGACGCTCGTTACACTGCCGTCGAGATCCAAGGAGCCATGCTCGGCAGACACGAGCAGGAATTGTCTGCTGCTCGCCATGCCGTGGAGAACCTGGCCGCTCAGGTTTCCGACCTCTCTGGACAGTTCCAGAGTCTACGTCTCGTGCCACCTGTTACTTCCTGGCCTGCCGAGCCTCCAGAACCTAGGGTTAATAACCCACCTTGCTACTCCGGGCAGCCCACTGAGTGCCGCTCCTTTCTCACGCAGTGTGAGATTGTGTTCTCTCTCCAACCCAACACATACTCTAGAGAGAGAGCTCGGGTTGCTTACGTCATTTCACTCCTTACTGGCCGGGCTCGAGAATGGGGCACAGCTATCTGGGAGGCAAGGGCTGATTGCTCTAACAAGTTCCAGAACTTTAAAGAGAAGATGATTCGGGTTTTTGACCGTTCAGTTTTTGGTAGGGAGGCTTCTAGGGCCCTGGCTTCCTTATGCCAAGGTGAACGGTCCATAACGGATTATTCTATTGAGTTTCGCACTCTTGCTGCCTCTAGTGAGTGGAACGAGCCGGCGCTGCTCGCTCGTTTTCTGGAGGGACTCCACGCAGTGGTTAAGGATGAGATTCTCTCCCGGGAGGTTCCTTCAGATGTGGACTCTTTGATTGCTCTCGCCATCCGCATAGAACGACGGGTAGATCTTCGTCACCGGGCTCGTGGAAGAGAGCTCGCATCAACGGTGTTTCCCTGCTCCGCATCGCAACCATCTCCCTCCTCTGGCTCAGAGTCTGAGCCCATGCAGCTGGGAGGGATTCGCATCTCGACTAAGGAGAGGGAACGGAGGATCACCAACCGCCTGTGCCTCTATTGCGGAGTTGCTGGACATTTTGTTAATTCATGTCCAGTAAAAGCCAGAGCTCATCTGTAAGCGGAGGGCTACAGGTGAGCGCAACTACTCAAGTCTCTCCATCAAAATCCTGTACTACTTTGTCGGTCCATCTACGCTGGACCGGTTCGGGTGCTACATGTAGTGCCTTGATAGACTCTGGGGCTGAGGGTTGTTTCATGGACGAAGCATGGGTTCGGAAACATGACATTCCTTTCAGAGAGTTAGATAAGCCTACGCCCATGTTCGCCTTAGATGGTAGTCATCTTCCCAGTATCAGATTTGAGACACTACCTTTAACCCTCACAGTATCTGGTAACCACAGTGAGACTATTTCTTTTTTGATTTTTCGTTCACCGTTTACACCTGTTGTTTTGGGTCATCCCTGGCTAGTATGTCATAATCCTTCTATTAATTGGTCTAGTAATTCTATCCTATCCTGGAACGTTTCTTGTCATGTGAAGTGTTTAATGTCTGCCATCCCTCCCGTTTCTTCTGTCCCTACTTCTCAGGAGGAACCTGGCGATTTGACAGGAGTGCCGGAGGAATATCATGATCTGCGCACGGTCTTCAGTCGGTCCCGAGCCAACTCCCTTCCTCCTCACCGGTCGTATGATTGTAGTATTGATCTCCTTCCGGGGACCACTCCTCCTCGAGGTAGACTATACTCTCTGTCGGCTCCCGAACGTAAGGCTCTCGAGGATTATTTGTCTGTGTCTCTTGACGCCGGTACCATAGTGCCTTCTTCTTCTCCGGCCGGGGCGGGGTTCTTTTTGTTAAGAAGAAGGACGGTACTCTGCGCCCCTGCGTGGATTATCGAGGGCTGAATGACATAACGGTTAAGAATCGTTATCCGCTTCCCCTTATGTCATCAGCCTTCGAGATTCTGCAGGGAGCCAGGTGCTTTACTAAGTTGGACCTTCGTAACGCTTACCATCTCGTGCGCATCAGAGAGGGGGACGAGTGGAAAACGGCGTTTAACACTCCGTTAGGGCATTTTGAGTACCGGGTTCTGCCGTTCGGTCTCGCCAATGCGCCAGCTGTTTTTCAGGCATTAGTTAATGATGTTCTGAGAGACATGCTGAACATTTTTGTTTTTGTCTATCTTGACGATATCCTGATTTTTTCTCCGTCACTCGAGATTCATGTTCAGCACGTTCGACGTGTTCTACAGCGCCTTTTAGAGAATTGTCTCTACGTAAAGGCTGAGAAGTGCTCTTTTCATGTCTCCTCCGTTACTTTTCTCGGTTCCGTTATTTCCGCTGAAGGCATTCAGATGGATTCCGCTAAGGTCCAAGCTGTCAGTGATTGGCCCGTTCCAAGGTCACGTGTCGAGTTGCAGCGCTTTTTAGGTTTCGCTAATTTCTATCGGCGTTTCATTCGTAATTTCGGTCAAGTTGCTGCCCCTCTCACAGCTCTTACTTCTGTCAAGACGTGTTTTAAGTGGTCCGGTTCCGCCCAGGGAGCTTTTGATCTTCTAAAAGAACGTTTTACGTCCGCTCCTATCCTCGTTACTCCTGACGTCACTAGACAATTCATTGTCGAGGTTGACGCTTCAGAGGTAGGCGTGGGAGCCATTCTATCCCAGCGCTTCCAGTCTGACGATAAGGTTCATCCTTGCGCTTATTTTTCTCATCGCCTGTCGCCATCTGAGCGCAACTATGATGTGGGTAACCGTGAACTGCTCGCCATCCGCTTAGCCCTAGGCGAATGGCGACAGTGGTTGGAGGGGGCGACCGTTCCTTTGTCGTTTGGACAGACCATAAGAACCTTGACTACATCCGTTCTGCCAAACGACTTAATGCCCGTCAAGCTCGTTGGGCGTTGTTTTTCGCTCGTTTCGAGTTTGTGATTTCTTACCGTCCGGGTAGCAAGAACACCAAGCCTGATGCCTTATCCCGTCTGTTTAGTTCTTCTGTGGCTTCTACTGATCCCGAGGGATTCTTCCTTATGGGCGTGTTGTCGGGTTAACAGTCTGGGGAATTGAAAGACAGGTTAAGCAAGCACTCACGCACACTGCGTCGCCGCGCGCTTGTCCTAGTAACCTCCTTTTCGTTCCTGTTTCCACTCGTCTGGCTGTTCTTCAGTGGGCTCACTCTGCCAAGTTAGCTGGTCATCCCGGTGTTCGAGGCACTCTTGCGTCTATTCGCCAGCGCTTTTGGTGGCCGACTCAGGAGCGTGACACGCGCCGTTTTGTGGCTGCTTGTTCGGACTGCGCGCAGACTAAGTCGGGTAACTCTCCTCCTGCCGGTCGTCTCAGACCGCTCCCCATTCCTTCTCGACCATGGTCTCACATTGCCTTAGACTTCATTACCGGTCTGCCTTTGTCTGCGGGGAAGACTGTGATTCTGACGGTTGTCGATAGGTTCTCTAAGGCGGCACATTTCATTCCCCTCGCTAAACTTCCTTCCGCTAAGGAGACGGCACAAATCATTATTGAGAATGTATTCAGAATTCATGGCCTCCCGTTAGACGCCGTTTCAGACAGAGGCCCGCAATTCACGTCACAGTTTTGGAGGGAGTTCTGTCGTTTGATTGGTGCGTCCGTCAGTCTCTCTTCCGGGTTTCATCCCCAGTCTAACGGTCAAGCAGAGAGGGCCAATCAGACGATTGGTCGCATACTACGCAGCCTTTCTTTCAGAAACCCTGCGTCTTGGGCAGAACAGCTCCCCTGGGCAGAATACGCTCACAATTCGCTTCCTTCGTCTGCTACCGGGTTATCTCCGTTTCAGAGTAGTCTGGGTTACCAGCCTCCTCTGTTCTCATCCCAGCTTGCCGAGTCCAGCGTTCCCTCCGCTCAAGCGTTTGTCCAACGTTGTGAGCGCACCTGGAGGAGGGTGAGGTCTGCACTTTGCCGTTACAGGGCACAGACGGTGAGAGCCGCCAATAAACGCAGGATTAAGAGTCCAAGGTATTGTTGCGGCCAGAGAGTGTGGCTTTCCACTCGCAACCTTCCTCTTACGACAGCTTCTCGTAAGTTGACTCCGCGGTTCATTGGTCCGTTCCGTGTCTCCCAGGTCGTCAATCCTGTCGCTGTGCGACTGCTTCTTCCGCGACATCTTCGTCGCGTCCATCCTGTCTTCCATGTCTCCTGTGTTAAGCCCTTTCTTCGCACCCCCGTTCGTCTTCCCTCCCCCTCCCGTCCTTGTCGAGAGCGCACCTATTTACAAGGTACATAAGATCATGGACATGCGTTCTCGGGACGGGGTCACCAATACTTAGTGGATTGGGAGGGTTACGGTCCTGAGGAGAGGAGTTGGGTTCCGTCTCGGGACGTGCTGGACCGTTCACTCATCGATGATTTCCTCCGTTGCCGCCAGGATTCCTCCTCGAGTGCGCCAGGAGGCGCTCGGTGAGTGGGGGGTACTGTCATGTTTGTCATTTATTATCATGTCTTGTCCCTGTGCTCCCCATTCTATTCGTTTCCCTCTGCTGGTCTTATTTGGTTCTTTCCCTCCTTCTATCCCTCTCTCTCCCCCTCCCTCTCTCACTCTCTCGCTCTCTCTTCTCTCTATCGTTCCGTTCCTGCTCCCAGCTGTTTCCTATTCCCCTAATCATCATTTAGTCTTCCCACACCTGTTCCCGATCCTTTCCCCTGATTAGAGTCCCTATTTATTCCTTTGTGTTCCGTTCCTGTCCCGTCGGTTCCTTGTTTAGTATTCACCATGCTGTGATTGCGTTTCGCCCTGTCCTGTCGTGTTTTTGCTGTGATTGTGTATCGCCCTGTCCTGTCGTGTTTTTTGCCTTCATCAGATGCTGCGTGTGAGCAGGTGTCTCTGTCTACCACGGCCTGCGCCTACCCGAAGCGACCTGCAGTCTGTGGCCGCTTCTCCAGTTATTCCCCTCTACAGACTAGAGGATTTCTGTTATTCCCTGTTTGGACTTAAATAAACTCTGTTTCTGTTAAGTCGCTTTTGGGTCCTCTTTCACCTGCATGACAGTCACACCCTGATCTGTTTCACCAGGTCTTGTGATTGTCTCCATCCCCCACCAGGTGTCTCCCATTTTCCCCCATTATCCCCTCTGTACTAACAGTTAAAGTCGGAAGTTTACGTACACTTAGGTTGGAATCATTAAAACTCGTTTTTCAACCACTTCACAAATTTCTTGTTAAACAAACTATAGTTTGTATAGTCAACTATAGTCGGTTAGGATATACAGTGTATATATACTATGTGCATGACACAATACATTTTTCCAACAATTGTTTGCAGACAGATTATTTAACTTATAATTCTCTCTATCACAATTCCAGTGGGTCAGAAGTTTTACATACACAAAGTTGACTGTGCCTTTAAACAGATTGGAAGATTTCAGAAAATTATGTCATGGCTTTAGATGCTTCTGATAGGCTAATTGACATAATTAGAGTCAATTGGAGGTGTACCTGTGGATGTATTTCAAGGCCTACCTTCAAACTCAGTGCAAGACCTCAGAAAGGTCTTTAGAACTGTAGACCTCCATTAGTCTGGTTCATCCTTGGGAGCAATTTTCCAAACGCCTAAAGGTACCGCGTCCATCTGTACAAACAATAGTACGCAAGTATAAACACCACGGGACCATGCAGCCGTCATACCGCTCAGGAAGGAGATGCGTTCTGTCTCCTAGAGATTAACGTACTTTGGTGCAAAAAGTGCAAACAGAACAACAGCAAAGGACCTTGTGAAGATGCTGGAGGAAACAGGAACAAAAGTATCTATTTCCACAGTAAAACGAGTCCTATATCGACATAACCTGAAAGGCCGCTCAGCAAGGAAGAAGCCACTGCTCCAAAACCGCCATAAAAAAGCCAGACTACATTTTGCAACTGCACATGGGGACAACGATCGTACTTTTTGGAGAAATGTCCTCTGGTCTGATGAAACAAAAGTAGAACTGTTTAGCCATAATGACCATCATTATATTAGGAGGACAAAGGAGGAGGCGTGCAAGCCAAAGAACACCATCCCAACCGTGATGCACATAATCATCCTCGTCGCCATTGTAGTGTCTTAACACTTAGTACTTATTTATGTAATAAGAAAGACTCTGAATACAAGCAATTGAACTGGAGCTTCACATTTACTCAAACTAGTTAGTACCAGAATAACATAGAACAATACTGCGCATGACCAAGGGCGCTCCATCCTTAAAGGCGACATCAGTAATTAACAGAACATAACAAACACCATCCCAACCGTGATGCACGGGGGTGGCAGCATCATGTTGTTGGGGTGCTTTGCTGCAAGAGGGACTGATGAAATTCACAAAATAGAATGGCTTCATGAGGAGAGAAAATTATGTGGCTACATTGAAGCAACATCTCAAGACATCAGTCAGGAAGTGAAAGCTTGGTCGCAAATGGGTCTTCCAAATGGACAATGACCCTAAGCATACATCCAAAGTTCTGGCAAAATGGCTTAAGGAGAACAAAGTCAAGGTATTGGAGTGGCCATCACAAAGCCCTGACTTCAATCCTGTAGAAAATGTGTGGGAAGAAATGAAAGAGCATGTGCAAGCAAGGAGGCCTACAAACCTGACTCAGTTACACCAGCTCTGTCAGGAGGAATGGGCCTAAATTCACCCAAATTATTGTGGGAAGCTTGTGGAAGGCTACCTGAGACGTTTGACCCAAGTTAAACAATTTAAAGGCAATGCTAATAAATACTAATTGATTGTATGTAAACTTCTGACCCACTGGGAATGTGATGAAAGAAATACAAGCTGAAATAAATCATTCTCTCTACTATTATTCTGACATTTCACATTCTTAAAATAAAAGTTGTGATCCTAACTCACCTAAGTCATCATTTTTAATAGGATTAAATGTCAGGAATTGTGACAAACTGAGTTTAAATGTATCTGGCTAAGGTGTATGTAAACTTCTGACTTCAACTGTATACCTGCGTTTTCTGTTGGTCTGCTGCCAGTTCGTCTTGTCTTGTCAAGTCTTAACAGAGTGTTTTCCCGTTTTCCAACAGTTTCTGTTTTCTCATCCTCCTGGTTCTGACCCTTCTGGTTCTGACCCTCCTGGTTCTGACCCTCCTGGTTCTGACCCTTCTGCCTGCCGTGAGTCTGCCGTTCTGTCCCCGATTGACGCTGCATTGAATTACTGACCTCTGCCTGCCCTTGACCTGACCTCTGCCTGCCCTTGACCTGACCTCTGCCTGCCCTTGACCTGACCTCTGCCTGCCCTTTGACCTGCCATTTTCCTGCCCCTTGTTTTGTACAAATCAAATCAAATCAAATTTATTTATATAGCCCTTCGTACATCAGCTGATATCTCAAAGTGCTGTACAGAAACCCAGCCTAAAACCCCAAACAGCAAACAATGCAGGTGTAAAAGCACGGTGGCTAGGAAAAACTCCCTAGAAAGGCCAAAACCTAGGAAGAAACCTAGAGAGGAACCGGGCTATGTGGGGTGGCCAGTCCTCTTCTGGCTGTGCCGGGTAGAGATTATAACAGAACATGACCAAGATGTTCAAATGTTCATAAATGACCAGCATGGTCATATAATAATAAGGCAGAACAGTTGAAACTGGAGCAGCAGCACAGTCAGGTGGACTGGGGACAGCAAGGAGCCATCATGTCAGGTAGTCCTGGGGCACGGTCCTAGGGCTCAGGTCCTCCGAGAGAGAGAAAGAAAGAGAGAATTAGAGAGAGCATATGTGGGGTGGCCAGTCCTCTTCTGGCTGTGCCGGGTGGAGATTATAACAGAACGTGGCCAAGATGTTCAAATGTTCATAAATGACCAGCATGGTTGAATAATAGTAAGGCAGAACAGTTGAAACTGGAGCAGGAGCATGGCCAGGTGGACTGGGGACAGCAAGGAGTCCTCATGTCAGGTAGTCCTGGGACATGGTCCTAGGGCCCAGGCCAGTTGAAACTGGAGCAGCAGCATGGCCAGGTGGACTGGGGACAGCAAGGAGTCATCATGTCAGGTAGTCCTGGGGCATGGTCCTAGGGCTCAGGTCCTCCGAGAGAGAGAAAGAAAGAGAGAAGGAGAGAATTAGAGAACGCACACTTAGATTCACACAGGACACCTGAATAGGACAGGAGAAGTACTCCAGATAAACAAACTGACCCTAGCCCCCCGACACATAAACTACTGCAGCATAAATACTGGAGGCTGAGACAGGAGGGGTCAGGAGACACTGTGGCCCCATCCGAGGACACCCCGGACAGGGCCAAACAGGAAGGATATAACCCCACCCACTTTGCCAAAGCACAGCCCCACACCACTAGAGGGAAATCTTCAACCACCAACTTACCATCCTGAGACAAGGCCGAGTATAGCCCACAAAGATCTCCGACACGGTACAACCCAAGGGGGGAACCCAGACAGGCCGACCACAACAGTGAATCAACCCACCCAGGTGACACACCCCCCCCAGGGACGGCACGAGAGAGCCCCAGCAAGCCAGTGACTCAGCCCCGTAACAGGGTTAGAGGCAAAGAATCCCAGTGAAAAGAGGGGAACCGGCCAGGCAGAGACAGCAAGGGCGGTTCGTTGCTCCAGAGCCTTTCCGTTCACCTTCCCACTCCTGGGCCAGACTACACTCAATCATATGACCCACTGAAGAGATGAGTCTTCAGTAAAGACTTAAAGGTTGAGACCGAGTTTGCGTCTCTGACATGGGTAGGCAGACCGTTCCATAAAAATGGAGCTCTATAGGAGAAAGCCCTGCCTCCAGCTGTTTGCTTAGAAATTCTAGGGACAATTAGGAGGCCTGCGTCTTGTGACCGTAGCGTACGTGTAGGTATGTACGGCAGGACCAAATCAGAGAGGTAGGTAGGAGCAAGCCCATGTAATGCTTTGTAGGTTAGCAGTGAAACCTTGAAATCAGCCCTTGCTTTGACAGGAAGCCAGTGTAGAGAGGCTAGCACTGGAGTAATATGATCAAATTTTTTGGTTCTAGTCAGGATTCTAGCAGCCGTATTTAGCACTAACTGAAGTTTATTTAATAATAATAATAATAATAATAATAATAATAAATGCCATTTAGCAGACGCTTTTATCCAAAGCGACTTACAGTCATGTGTGCATACATTCTACGTATGGGTGGTCCCGGGGATCGAACCCACTACCCTGGCATTACAAGCGCCATGCTCTACCAACAGAGCTACAGAAGGACAGTAGAGGGAGCATGCCCCTGTTTCCTGAAGTCCACGATCAACTCCTTAATTTTGTTGACATTGAGTTAGATTATTTTCCTGGTACCACTCACCCAGGGCCCTCACCTCCTCCCTGTATACTGTCTCGTAATTGTTGGTAATCAGGCCTACTGTTGTGTAGTCTGCAAACTTGATTGAGTTGGATGCATGTGTGGACCCAATTACACAGGACGGGGTTGATGAGCTGTAGTCAATGGAAAGCATTCTTACATCGGTATTCCTCTTGTCCAGATGGGATAGGGCAGTGTGATGGCATCATCTGTGTCTATTGGGGCGGTATGCAAATTGCAGTGGGTCTAGGGTGTCAGGTAAGGTGGAGCCTCAAAAGCACATCATGATGATGACAGAAATTAGTCCTATCGCCCGATAGTCATTTAATTCAGTTACCTTTGCTTTCTTGGGTACAGGAACAACGGTGGACATATTGAAGCAAATGGGGACAGCAGGCAGGGATAGAGAGACTGAATATGTCAGGAAACACTCCAGACAGCTGGTCTACGCATGCTCTGAGGACACGTCTAGGGATGCCGCCTGGGCCGACATCTAGCAAATTTCAGCTCTCATCCGACTGGTATAACTTTACCTTAGCTAGATCATTTTTAAAAACACATTCATTGGGTAGCTTTAACGTACTTGCCTGTTCGTTAGCTAGCTATGTTAGCTTTCAGCTAACTGGTTTTAGCTAGTTACAGTCAGAGGCTAACTGCTGGACTTTGTCCAAGCACGCTAACGTTAGCTAGGTAACATTAGCTAGCTAATCAAAATAACTGTTTGCATGTATTGATTGACCACAGCTATATACACACACAATAGCCTAGGCTTGTTCGCATACAATTCTTACGACTGGCAGCGTGGTGCAAGCAGCTGTGTAGTGCTTTATCCGGGTAGACGGAAAATAGAGCATTGCAGTAGTCTAACCTAGAAGTGACAAAAGCATGGATTAATTTTTCTGCATCATTTTTGGACAGAAAGTTTCTGATTTTTGCAATGTTACGTAGATGGAAAAAAGCTGTCCTCGAAATGGTCTTGATATGTTCTTCAAAAGAGAGATCAGGGTCCAGAGTAACGCCGAGGTCCTTCACAGTTTTATTTGAGACGACTGTACAACCATTAAGATTAATTGTCAGATTCAACAGAAGATCTCTTTGTTTCTTGGGACCTAGAACAAGCATCTCTGTTTTGTCCGAGTTTAATAGTAGAAAGTTTGCAGCCATCCACTTCCTTATGTCTGAAACACATGCTTCTAGCGAGGGCAATTTTGGGGCTTCACCATGTTTCATTGAAATGTACAGCTGTGTGTTATCCGCATAGCAGTGAAAGTTTACATTATGTTTTCGAATAACATCCCCAAGAGGTAAAATATATAGTGAAAACAATAGTGGTCCTAAAACAGAACCTTGAGGAACACCGAAATGTACAGTTGATTTGTCAGAGGACAAACCATTCACAGAGACAAACTGATATCTTTCCGACAGATAAGACCTAAACCAGGCCAGAACATGTCCGTGTAGACCAATTTGGGTTTCCAATCTCTCCAAAAGAATGTGGTGATCGATGGTATCAAAAGCAGCACTAAGGTCTAGGAGCACGAGGACAGATGCAGAGCCTCGGTCCGATGCCATCAAAATGTCATTTACCACCTTCACAAGTGCCGTCTCAGTGCTATGATGGGGTCTAAAACCAGACTGAAGCATTTTGTATACATTGTTTGTCTTCAGGAAGGCAGTGAGTTGCTGCGCAACAGCCTTCTCTAAAATCTTTGAGAGGAATGGAAGATTCGATATAGGCCGATAGTTTTTTATATTTTCTGGGTCAAGGTTTGGCTTTTTCAAGAGAGGCTTTATTACTGCCACTTTTAGTGAGTTTGGTACACATCCAGTGGATAGAGAGCCGTTTATTATGTTCAACATAGGAGGGCCAAGCACAGGAAGCAGCTCTTTCAGTAGTTTAGTTGGAATAGGGTCCAGTATACAGCTTGAAGGTTTAGAGGCCATGATTATTTTCATCATTGTGTCAAGAGATATAGTACTAAAACACTTGAGCGTCTCTCTTGATCCTAGGTCCTGGCAGAGTTGTGCAGACTCAGGACAACTGAGGTTTGGAGGAATACGCAGGTTTAAAGAGGAGTCCGTAATTTGCTTTCTAATAATCATAATCTTTTCCTCAAAGAAGTGCTTACAAACATCTGAAATTCAAACTGTCTGCCTCCTGTGTCTGCATCTGGGTCTTATCCTGAGTCGTGTTAGTACAAACTGGCCATAACTGACCCAGCTGACTCTGACCAGCTCCGTAACACCCGGCTCCTCCCAAGGAGCCACCATTGAAAGACACGATGAGTTACTTCAAAATCTTATGGAAGGATTCCAGACCTTGGAGGAACGCCATGACCTCACTTTCATACATTGCCGGAGCAATTCCTTGGATTGTCTATTAGGCAGCCACAACAGTAACCAGCCAGCCTCTTAGTAACCCCGCTATTAGCAGCGCATCTCGCCAGCCCAACCCGGCTTCCCGAGACCCCTGCTTACTTCCTCCGTAGCACTACGCTGGAGATTCAGGAACTTGTCGGGCATTTCTCTCCCAGTGCTCCCTCATCTTTGAGCTACAGCCCTCTTCTTTTCCCTCGGACCTCTCGAAGTTAGCATACCTTATAATGCTAATATCCGGGTCGGCTCGTCTGGGCTACGGCGGTGTGGGAGCAACAATCCACTGTGTGCTTCAGTCTGGAGGAGTTCATGGCAGAGGTAAATAAGGTGGTAGATTATCCGTTGTCCAGGAGAGAGGCTGCTCAGGAGCTACTCCTACTACGTCAAGACTCCCATAGTGTGGCAGACTTTGTGGTCGATAACCACTCGCTGATCGCCGAGAGTGCCTGGAACCCTGAATCCCTGTTCGACATGTTCCTTCATGGATTATCAGAGGAGGTTAAAGATGAGCTTGCCCATGGATCTCGACTCTCTCATAGCCTTGACCATATGGATCGATTGGCAGCTACGGGAACATAGGAGGGAGAGGAGATCTTTTCCCAGTCACACTCTCTCGTCCAAAGATCGCCAGCATCTACATTACTGAGAGAATCTGAGGTTACCCGAGTCCCCTGCCAAATGTTTACGCAGACTGAACACCAAGATCTGTCTGTATTGTATAACTACAGGTCATTATATTTCTACGTGTCCATTGGGGCGGCAGGGTAGCCTAGTGGATAGAGCAAGTTCAAACCCCGAGCTAACAAGGTACAAATCTGTCGTTCTGCCCCTGAACAGGCAATTAACCCACTATTCCTAGGCCGTCATTGAAAATAAGAATTTGTTCTGAACTGACTTGCCTAGTTAAATAAAGGTAAAAAATAAGAATAAAAAAAGACCAGGCTCATCAATAGGTACGCTAGTGGGCCATACAGAGAATTTCCAATCTACCATTACTCGTACCCCTCTCCATGCCGTCCTTTCTGTGGGGTGACAGGTCAAAACCTCTCCGGGTACTCATTGACTCTGGGGCTGGACGAGAGTTTTATGGACACTACCCTGGTGTTGGAGTTGGGAATCCCCTTTCAATCCCTCTCCATTCCCATGGACATCAGAGCGCTGGATGGGTGCTCTATTGGCAGAGTCACCCACAATAAGGTTCCTATCAACCTGTGTCAGGTAACCAGTCCATGCAATTTCTGCTCATTGAATCTCCTAAGGTACCCGTAGTTTGGGGGTTTTCATGGCTCCAGAGGCACAATCCCCTTATTGACTGGACTGTTGGTTCTATCAAGGGTTGGAGCCCGTTCTGCCACGCTCATTGCCTGAAGTCGGAGCAGCCTGCCCTGGGACATCATACTGCGGGCTTGGGAAAAGCCTCGTGCCTCTCCGCCGTTCCCGCTGACTACCATGACCTCCAGGTGGTTTTCAACAAGGCCCGTTCCACATCACTTCCTCTGCATTGGTTAACGACCTTCTCCCGGGCACTACACCACATCGGGGGCATGTTTATTCCCTGTCGTGTCCGGAGACCAAGGCGATGGAAAGGTACATTGACAACTCCCTGGCTGCAGGGTGTATCCATCCTCCTGCCTCCCCCGCTGGCCCAGGGTGTATCCATCCTCCTGCCTCCCCCGCTGGCTTAGGGTGTATCCATCCTCCTGCCTCCCCCTCTGGCGCAGGGTGTATCCATCCTCCTGCCTCCCCCTCTGGCGCAGGGTGTATCCATCCTCCTACTTCCCCCGCTGACGCAGGGTGTATCCATCCTTCTGCCTCCCCCGCTGGCGCAGGGTGTATCCATCCTCCTGCCTCCCCCTCTGGCGCAGGGTGTATCCATCCTCCTGCCTCCCCCTCTGGCGCAGGGTGTATCCATCCTCCTGCCTCCCCCGCTGGCGCAGGGTGTATCCATCCTCCTGCCTCCCCCTCTGGCGCAGGGTGTATCCATCCTCCTGCCTCCCCGCTGGCGCAGGGTGTATCCATCCTCCTGCCTCCCCCTCTGGCGCAGGGTGTATCCATCCTCCTGCCTCCCCCTCTGGCGCAGGGTGTATCCATCCTCCTACTTCCCCGCTGACGCAGGGTGTATCCATCCTTCTGCCTCCCCCGCTGGCGCAGGGTGTATCCATCCTCCTGCCTCCCCCTCTGGCGCAGGGTGTATCCATCCTCCGGCCTCCCCTCTGGCGCAGGGTGTATCCATCCTCCTGCCTCCCCCTCTGACGCAGGGTGTATCCATCCTCCTGCCTCCCCCTCTGGCGCAGGGTGTATCCATCCTCCTGCCTCCCCCACTGGCGCAGGGTGTATCCATCCTCCTGCCTCCCCTCTGGCGCAGGGTGTATCCATCCTCCTGCCTCCCCTCTGGCGCAGGGTGTATCCATCCTCCTGCCTCCCCCGCTGGCGCAGGGTGTATCCATCCTCCTGCCTCCCCCGCTGGCGCAGGGTGTATCCATCCTGCTGCCTCCCCCTCTGGCGCAGGGTGTATCCATCCTGCTGCCTCCCCCTCTGGAGCAGGGTGTATCCATCCTGCTGCCTCCCCCTCTGGCGCAGGGTGTATCCATCCTCCTGCCTCCCCCTCTGGCGCAGGGTGTATCCATCCTGCTGCCTCCCCTGCTGGCGCAGGGTTCTTCTTTGTGGAGAAGAAGGACACAACACTGCACCCGTGTATCGATTTCCGGGGCCTGAACACCTACTCAGTAAATCGATGTAATAATCCTGATTCCTTTTTGAGATTCAGAGAGAGAGCCAAAAGAAATGAGCGAGGGAGAGCAAGCGAGAGAAACAGAGAGAAGAGAGAACAGATAGAACCAAAGAGGGATGGAGATCATGATAGTGGATTGAGGTGATGAAGGTTACCTAGTTGTGATGGAGAGAACAGAGAGAACAGAGAGAACAGATAGAACCAAAGAGAGGGATGGAGATAATGATAGTGGATGAGGTGATGAAGGTTACGTAGTTGTGATGGAGAGAACAGAGAGAACAGAGAGAACAGAGAGAACAGAGAAACAGAGAGAACAGATAGAACCAAAGAGGGATGGAGATAATGATAGTGGATGAGGTGATGAAGGTTACCTAGTTGTGATGGAGAGAACAGAGAGAACAGAGAGAACAGAGAGAACAGAGAGAACAGATAGAACCAAAGAGGGATGGAGATAATGATAGTGGATGAGGTGATGAAGGTTACCTAGTTGTGATGGAGAGAACAGAGAGAACAGAGAGAACAGAGAACCAAAGAGAGGGATGGAGATAATGATAGTGGATGAGGTGATGAAGGTTACCTAGTTGTGATGGAGAGAACAGAGAGAACAGAGAGAACAGATAGAACCAAAGAGATGGATGGAGATAATAGAAGAGGGATGGATAGTGGATGAGGTGATGAAGGTTACCTAGTTGTGATGGAGAACAGAACAGATAGAGGGATGGAGATCATGATAGTGGATGAGGTGATGAAGGTTACCTAGTTGTGATGGAGAGAACAGAGAGAACAGAGAACCAAAGAGAGGGATGGAGATAATGATAGTGGATGAGGTGATGAAGGTTACCTAGTTGTGATGGAGAGAACAGAGAGAACAGAGAGAACAGATAGAGGGATGGAGATCATGATAGTGGATGAGGTGATGAAGGTTACCTAGTTGTGATGGAGAGAACAGAGAGAACAGAGAGAACAGATAGAGGGATGGAGATCATGATAGTGGATGAGGTGATGAAGTTTACCTAGTTGTGATGGAGAGGCCCATGTGTTGAGGCAGATGTTACCTTTTCAACCAACAGACAGTAACAACTTTCCTCACCCATCTAAAGTCTGTAATCTGTGAGAGTACAAACAAAAGGTTTCTGATCCTCCGGTTCTGAACATTCTGTTTGAGTTGGAGTCTTTATGGCTGTAAATGTAAGTGTTGTTCTCCATTCATTTCTAACACGGAGAGCGCTGCACCGTCTTCCCTTTTGTGCATTCCACATTTGCTGTGGAAGGAAAATGGTTTGGGAGATGAAAGTCTGGCAAAGAAATAAGTATTGACGAAGGGATAAACATTCCGCTTCTAAATGATTTAGCGACAAGGGAGCTGAAAGGTGTTACATTCCAAATGATAGGATCTGAATGGCAACGGTTTAGTAATCTAGAGATAAAATCACCTTGTTTACGTTCCACATTTCCTGTGGAAGGGAACGAGTGTGGGGGAGATGAAAGGGACCAACGTCTTTATTGATGAAGGGGGAAACTGTGGAGCGGACTAGGACAAGGATTCGGCCCTGGCATTTTATCCACATCAGCCCACAACCTGTATTGTCTGTCTGTCTGTCTCAGCATCTTCTCTGCTGCCACTCTGTGCCAGTGTTCATTATGTCCACATAAATAGTGACTACAATATTCATCAAACACCTGTTTTTCAGTGGCAATTGACAAGACTATAACTGACTAAATAAATCCAGAAAAAAAACTATAACTAAATGGAAATTATTTTTCATTTCAGGTGACTAAAACGAGACGAAATTATCTCTATGATTAAAATCTGAGTACTAAATGCACTGGACACTATTTTTTGGGAGAGATTGAGAGCTTTTCAGTGGAAAGCTGAATTAATATTAGCAGCACATATGCACAGCGCAGTTCTGTTCAGCAGTGGGAAGGACACGCAACACCTGAAACACCACAGCCGAGTTTACATCAGCTTGTGAGCTGCACAGAAGCAAGCGCTGAGCGTTGGCAGACAGGCTCAACTCCGGATCAGACTCGGATTATACACATCACGCAGGTGACTCTCTTGCTTCCCTATCTCCACCAGCCTTCTAGTTAGATACCCTTTGGCTGGTTAAGAAACACAAGATCCTTTATGAAATTAAAAACAAGAGCAGTATTAAGTGTAATAGTAAAACAACAGTCTAGCTATGCTTTTCTATCCATTGATTAAATAAACGTTTTAGAATTTGTAGTTTCGCTCAACCCTCGCATTTTCCCATCTGCATTTCATAGCCAGGTTCTGTAGCCAAGGGACGACCCAAGTCTACCTCTTGGTTGTAGCCATTACCATTCAAAAGATATGACCCGTAATACCGGCGCTACGTTTTGTTCTTTCTATCGTGAATTGGCGGGCCGCATTTTAAATTCATAAAGATTACAGCGGGAACGTTCTAAAACTAGGCTACTCGAGGACCGGACTGTCATCTGTTTAGGCTACAACTTGTTCAGTTATGTTACCTCATTAGCTAGCTAAAGATAACAACCTGGGGGTGCATTCAGCAGGACGCAACGTTTTGGAACGTTCAGATAGAAAAATGCTATGTAGAACAAGCATGCCTCTCTGACATGTAGAATAAGGATTAACGTCGGCTCTATTGACATCATTTCTATGAACGTGTGAACGTGGCCCTGGTAACATTCCCAGTAGCATATATGTAAACATTTGGTGCCACAGAAAGAAAGGAACATGTGTAGAAAACAATTGATTCACAAAATCCCTCTTGCCACAACACAACACTGAGTGTACAAAACATTAGGAACACCTGCTCTTTCCTTGACATAGACTAACCAGGTGAATCCAGCCGAAAGCTATAATCCCATGTTTATGTGACCTGTTAAATCCACTTCAAATCAGTGTAGATGAAGGGGAGAAGACCAGTTAAAGAAGCATTTTTAAGCCTTGAGACAGTTGAGACATGGATTGTGTATGTGTGCCATTCAGAGGGTGAATGAGCAAGACAAAAGATTGAAGTGCCTTTGAACAGGTTATGGTAGTAGGTGCCAGGAGCACCGGTTTGTGTCAAGAACTGCAACGCTGCTGGGTCTTTCACGCTCAACAGTTTCCTGTGTGTATCAAGAATGGTCCACCACCGAAAGGACATCCAGCCAACTTGACACAACTGTGGGAAGCATTGGAGTCAACATGTGCCTTCATCCCTGTGGAACGCATTGGAGTCAACATGTGCCTTCATCCCTGTGGAACGCATTGGAGTCAACATGTGCCTTCATCCCTGTGGAACGCATTGGAGTCAACATGTGCCTTCATCCCTGTGGAACGCTTTCGAACCCTTGTAGTGTCTGTGCCTCGGCGAATTGAGGCTGTTCTGAGGGCAAAAGGGAGATTAACTCAATATTTTACTCTGAGTACTAAGTGGACTAGACAAGAGTTGTTGGAGAGATTGAGAGCATTTTCAGTGATAAGCTTAATTAAATATTACAAAGCTATTCATAATGTTTTGTACAAAATTAGCACTGCTCTGTGCTTCTTCTTGATCTCTGTCTGCCTGCATGCCTGTCTGCCTGTCTGTCGGTCTGTCGGTCGGTCGGTCGGTCTGTACGCCTGTCTGTCGATCTGCCTGTCGATCTGCCTGTCTGATTAAGTCTTATACTTTATAGAGCTCGCCAGCTTGTAGTCCTAAAATCCTCTGGTTCGTTCAGCCATTCCTATCAGGGAAATAAATGGGGTTTTGGGATACATGCTGAATATAAGGTCTAAATGTATAAATGCTTCAAAATTCACAAAAAAATGACATTAGCTGATGAATATTATCTCATAGAACAGAACGTATAAGATATCCTAAGTCTGTTTTACCACAGACAGTATTTTGGCGTTTATCCCAAAACCTTGCAAAAAACAGTGGTGGAAAAAGTACCCAATTGTCATACTTGAGTAAAAGTAAATATACCTTAACAAATTACTCAAGTAAAAGTGAAATTCACCCAGTAAAATACTACTTGAGTAAAAGTCTAAAAGTATTTGGTTTTAAATCTACTTAAGTATCAAAATGGCATATATTATTATTATTATATTATTAAAATTCCTTATATTAAACAAACCAGACCGCACCATTTTCTTGTTAATCAAATGTTCAGATAGCCAGGGGGCACCCTCACACATCATTTACAAGCAAAGCTTTCATTTGTGTTGAGGCCGTCTGCCAGATCAGAGGCAGTAGAGATGACCAGGCATGTTCTCTTGATAAGCACGTGAAATGGACTATTTTTATGTTCTGCTAAACATTCAAAATGTAACAAGTACTTTTGGGTGTCAGGTAAAATGTATGGAGCAATGAATGGAGGAATGTAGTTAAGTTAAAGTAAATGTTGTCCAAAATATAAATAGTAAAGTAAAGATACCCCCAAAAACCACTTAAGTAGTACTTTAAAGTATTTTTACTTAATTAAGTACTTTACATCAGTGTAAAAAAAAACATTAATTTCCATATAGGCTTTAGCCAACAAGCCACGGTGGAGTTAGTGACTATAAAAAGATGCCATTTCTATTGCTCTCTATAAAAGCCAAGCTAACGACTTAGGCTATATTGCAAATTAGTACCTGTATCACGTCTTCTCCGGAATCATCACCTACCCTAAGTGTGCATTCCTATTACAAGGCCCCAGACTAACATGTTCCCCTGAATCATCACCTACCCTAAGTGTTCATCACTATTCCAGGGCTCCAGACTAACATGTTCCCCTGAATCATCACCTACCCTAAGTGTTCATTACTATTACAGGGCCCCAGACTAACATGTTCCCCGGAATCATCACCTACATGTTAGTCTTGCTTTTTTATGGTGTTTTTGGAGCAGTAGCATCTTCCTTGCTGACCGGCCTTTCAGGTTATGTCGATATAGGACTCATTTTACTGTGGATATAGATACTTTTGTACCTGTTTCCTCAAGCATCTTCACGTTTCTTTGCTGTTGTTCTGGGATTGATTTGCACTTTTTGCACCAAAGTATGTTCTTCTCTAGGAGACAGAACATGTCTCCTTCCTGAGTGGTATGAAGGCTGCGTGGTCCCATGGTATTTATACTTGAGTACTATTGTTTGTACGGATGAACGTGGCACCTTCGGGCATTTGGAAATTGCTCCCAAGGATGAACCAGGCTTGTGGAGGTCTAAAAACAATTTTATGAGGTCTTGGCTGATTTATTTTCCTTTTCTCATGATGTCAAGCAAAGAGGCCCTGAGTTGGAAGGTAGGCCTTGAAATACATCCACAGGTACACACCTCCAATTGACTCAAATTACGTCAATTAGCCTTTCAAAAGCTTCTAAAGCCATGACATCTCTTTCTGGAATTTTCCAAGCTGTTTAAAGGCACAGTCAACTTACTGTATGTAAACTTCAGACCCACTGGAATTGTGATACAGGGATTATAAGTTAAATAATCTGTGTTTAAACCATTTTTGGAAAAAAATACTTGTCATGCACAAAGTAGATGTCCTAACAAACTATAGTTTGTTAACAAGACATTTGTGGAGTGGTTGAAAAACGAGTTTTGATGACTCCAACCTAAGTGTATGTAAACATCCAACTTCAACTGTTAGTACAGAGGGGATAATGTGTCCTGTGTTCCCCATTATCCTTGTCGGTTATTGTTCCCCATTATCCTTGTTGGTTATCGTTCCCCATTATCCTTGTCGTTTATTGTTCCCCATTATCCTTGTCGGTTATCGTTCCCCATTATCCTTGTCGGTTATCGTTCCCCATTATCCTTGTCGGTTATCGTTCCCCATTATCCTTGTCGGTTATTGTTCCCATGTCCACTGGTCTTTGAATACCTGTACGTTGTTGTTTTTGCTTTCGTGCTCCGTGTAATTGTGCACTTGTTCTTTCGGGTCTCGTCCCATGTAATATTTAGAGGTTTAAACCTCGCTCTTTAGTAGTAGTCAAAAGTCATACTGTAGTAAAAGTATAGATAGATACTTTTTTAGACAATTACTCAAGTAAAAGTGAAAGTCACCCAGTAAAATACTACTTGAGCAAAACTCTAGAAGTATTTGGTTTTAAATATACTTAGGTATATAAAGTAAATGTCATTGCTAAAATGTACTGAAGTATCAAAAGTAAAAGTGTTAATAATTCAAATTCCTTATATTATGCATACCAGACAACAGAATGTATTGCTTATTTATTTATTTACAGATAGCCAGGGGAACACGACCACACTGAATGTAGTGGAGTAAAAGTTGTACATAGGAAGCTTTAAGTGAGGTGACAATATACAACTTCTACATTTATAGTCACCCTTTCTGTTTTTTACGATCCATGATGTTGGCTGTCTTACTGCTGTCTTACTGCTGTCTTACTGCTGTCTTACTGCTGTCTTACTGATGACAGAGCAGGTCTTTTTGATTCCGTCTTTGACTTTGAATGTGAGTTTGTGTGAACACCGGGCTGACCCATGTTAGTAAAGTGTAACGGCTTTCTTCCTGGGAAGGAGAGGAGGACCAAAATGCAGCATAGTTAAAGTTCATGGTTCTTTAATAGGAGAAACTAAACATGAACAGAATACAAAACAATAAACGTGGCAAAACCGAAACAGTCCTAACTGGTGCAGAAAACACAAAGACAGGAAACGACCACCCACAAAACCCAACACAAAACAGGCTACCTAAATATGGTTCGCAATCAGAGACAATGACTAACACCAATGACTAACACCTAGACAATGACTAACACCTGCCTCTGATTGAGAACAATATCAGGCCAAACATAGAAACAAACAAACTAGACACACAACATAGAATGCCCACCCAGCTCACGTCCTGACCAACACTAAAACAAGGAAAACACACAAGAACTAAGGTCAGAACGTGACAGTAAGGGGGACTGAACAGCCAAAGGTTCATTATAGATTATTATGACAGAGAAATTGCACACAAAAAAAAATCATAGAACAAAAATACATCTTAACAGGCCCACGGGCTGCTAGATATGTCACCTTTGTTTAATATTTAGTGCTCTCAGAAAGGATTCATACCCCTCCACTTATAGTACATGTTGTTGTGTTGCAGTCGGAATTCAAGATGGAGTAGCTTTCTCTTTTCTTTTTTTCTTTTCTTTTTTTACCCCTTTTTCTCCCCAATTTCGTGGTGTCCAATTGTTGTAGTAGCTACTATCTTGTCTCATCGCTACAACTCCCGTACGGGCTCGGGAGAGACGAAGGTTGAAAGTCATGCGTCCTCCGATACACAACCCAACCTAGCCGCACTGCTTC
Organism: Oncorhynchus gorbuscha; assembly: GCF_021184085.1. Lineage (NCBI taxonomy): Eukaryota > Metazoa > Chordata > Actinopteri > Salmoniformes > Salmonidae > Oncorhynchus > Oncorhynchus gorbuscha. The sequence continues at coordinate 9,506,798 of NC_060182.1, forward strand.
TTAACACAGCGCGCATCCAACCCGGAAGCCAGCCGCACCAATGTGTCGTAGTGCAGCACCCTTAACCACTGCGCCACCCGGGAGGCGGAGTAGCTTTCACCCATCTACAAACAAACCCTTAAAAACATGTTTTTAGAAATGTTTTTCAAAATGTATTGAAATTGAAATAAAGAAAAATCTTCACATACAGTAAGTGTTCCCACCCCTGAGTCAATACTTTTAGAAATACCTTTTGGCAGTGATTACAGCTGTGAGTCTTTCTGGCTAAGTCTCTTAGAGCTATCCACACCTGGATAAGTATTCAATCCCTTTCTTATGACAAGGCCAAATAAGTCCAGGAGTAGAAATGTGCTTCATAAGTCCCATAATAAGGTTGCATGGTGTAACACAGACGCTGGGAGTCGGGAAGCAAGTACAGGGGAGTGAATTTAATCATGGCCCAAAACAACAGTAGCATCTGGACATGAGACACACAACTTAATACTGCCTGGGGTCTGAACCAAAGGGACAGACAGATATGTGGGAGGTAATCATGGAATTGATGGAATCCACGTGAGGCGCAGGTGGGCGTAAAGATGGTGACAGGTGTGCGTCATAATAAGTAACCTGGCGACAACGAGCGCCAGAGAAGAAGAGCGGGAGGAGACATGACACATGAACTCGCTTTTTTTAAATGATTACCTCATCTCTGTTCATTAAAATTACATTAAAATTACATTACAATAAAATACATTTGAATTTGTTTACGTGTAACTCTGTGTTGCTGTCTGTTCACACTGCTATGCTTCTATCTTTGCCAGGTCGCAGTTGTAAATGAGAACTTGTTCTCAACGAGGCTACCTGGGTAAATAAAGGTGAAATAAAAATAAATATACAGTAAGGCTTTCCCAAAAGATATGTTACTACTCTGGCCAGTCTAAATCAGGCCACGTGAGGCCTATCCATTGAGTGCTTGTTGGAGTTTCAGGCTGGGTATCTGTTAAACACTTTGTGAAAACTGCTAACAAAGGGCTTTATAAAAATAAAATAAAATGTATGTATGTGATTGATTGATTAATTAATTGATTGATTGATAAACCACTCTGTTTCTTCGTATTGCTCTGGACCTCACTTTTGGGAAAACAACATCTTCAGAGCGATGATAATTATACAGTAACTTCACTATGGATCACCTCTATAACTAAATGAATATTATCTGTCAAATCATTAGCTCTCTCACACACTACTACATATATATACATATATACATATGTAGTAATCAGTACTTGTATATGTTCTCCCTCCTGTGTAACTGGACAATATTAGCTGTTGGAGACAATGGTGGAATGTATGTAAAAGTCAAGGACACACAGTGACGCAGCGCTACGCACTCACAAGTCAGTTAAGAACACATTCTTATTTTCAATGACTGCCTGGGAACAGTGGGTTAACTGCCTGTTCAGGGGCAGAACGACAGATTTGTAACATGTCAGCTCGGGCGTTTGAACTCGCAACCTTCCGGTTACTAGTCCAACGCTCTAACCACTAGGCTACGCTGCCGCCCCACCCAGCCCGGTATTACGAAACCAGGCCTGGCGTGATCGGAGGTACTGACACAGGATAAGGCCTGTAGCCTGTGTTTGCTTTATGTTCTGAACTGCTGGCCTTATGTGTGCCCTTCTGTCTGTGAGACAACTCTCTGAGAGAAGCTAGAGTCAGGTACACTAAGCTCACAGAGTCCTTGAGGAGCAACAATGTACTCCTCTGGTACTGTAGGGCGAAGCAGGAAGTGCCACGGAGAGACAGGCAGTGTGTTGCACAGATAAGAGATGACAGGACTGAACCAGGACCCAGCTAGCTGTACATTTCAGTCCCCAACCAACAACGTAAAGGCCTTGAAGAGACAGAGGAAGAGACGGTGTCCCCACACAGCATAAGGCATGTCACTCTGGTTACCTTGTTGTGACAACTGCTGTTAACACCTAAGCAAACAAACACTGTGTCTTCAGACCATGAGGTTCTGGGCTGACTCACTGCACGCTATATCCGCATCGGAAACATCTGGGAAGGAGGTTTAGGATATGTTTTTTTAGATATTCTTTGACTTAGCAGTTCATATACTATTACGTGAAAGTGTGTTGTGCAATTCCGGCATTTGCTCTGACGTTTTATCATAGCTGGTTTAGATGTCTAAGGGAGTGGAATAATGTTTTGACGCATGTGACATTACAACCGGAGACCATAAAATATTGTTCTATTGCCTCATTACAGCCCTATTGCCTCATTACAACCCTATTGCCTCATTACAACCCTATTACCTCATTACAACCCTATTGCCTCATTACAGCCCTATTACCTCATTACAACCCTATTGCCTCATTACAACCCTATTGCCTCATTACAACCCTATTACCTCATTACAACCCTATTGCCTCATTACAGCCCTATTACCTCATTACAACCCTATTACCTCATTACAACCCTATTACCTCATTACAACCCTATTACCTCATTACAGCCCTATTGCCTCATTACAACCCTATTGCCTCATTACAACCCTATTACCTCATTACAACCCTATTACCTCATTACAACCCGAGACCATAAAATATTGTTCTATTGCCTCATTACAACCCTATTGCCTCATTACAACCCTATTGCCTCATTACAACCCTATTACCTCATTACAACCCTATTGCCTCATTACAACCCTATTGCCTCATTACAACCCTATTGCCTCATTACAACCCTATTACCTCATTACAACCCTATTACCTCATTACAACCCTATTGCCTCATTACAACCCTATTGCCTCATTACAACCCTATTGCCTCATTACAACCCTATTGCCTCATTACAACCCTATTGCCTCATTACAACCCTATTGCCTCATTACAACCCTATTGCCTCATTACAACCCTATTGCCTCATTACAACCCTATTGCCTCATTACAACCCTATTACCTCATTACAACTCTATTACCTCATTACAACCCGAGACCATAAAATATTGTCCTATTACCTCATTACAACCCGGGACCATAAAATACTGTTCTATTACCTCACTACAACCCGGGAACAATAAAATACTGTTCTATTACATCACTACAACCTGGGAACAATAAAATACTGTTCTATTACCTCACTACAACCCGGGAACAATAAAATACTGTTCTATTACCTCACTACAACCCGGGAACAATAAAATACTGTTCTATTACCTCACTACATCCCGGGACCATAAAATATTGTTCTATTACATCACTACATCCCAAAGTGATTGTGAGCCCTGTCATGCTCCATCGTATTGTCTGTAATTGATTTGTTTCTATATCAAGACAGAGTGCTGCTGTACCTCGGAGAATATTCTGACATTTTCCAACTCAAGGAAAATATTAGGAGTGTTCATTTGTATTGTTTATCACTTTTGTATATTATCTACTTCACTTGCTTTGGCAATGTTAACATACGAGAGGGAGAGAGATCATGTGTGACCTGTTGCCACAAGAAAAGGGCAACCAGTGAAGAAAAAACACCATTGTAAATACAACCCATATTTATTTATTTTCTCTTGTGTACTTTAGCTATTTGCACATCGTTACAACACTGTATACAGTATAATATGACATTTGAAATGTCTTTATTCTTTTGGAACTCCTGTGAGTGTAATGTTTACTGTTCATTTGTATTGTTTATTTCACTTTTGTATATTATCTACTTCACTTGCTTTGGCAATGTTAACATTATTCCCAATAAAGCCCTTGAATTGAATTGAATTGAATTGAATTGAATTGAATTGAATTGAGAGAAATAGAGAGACACCCTCCTGGTCACAATAGCTCCACCAGAACTAGTCTTTCTCATTTATCAACATCTAATATACTGTCCTCTGTTTGTTTCAAAAGTAATGTTACTGTAGACAGTCACTTTAAACAGAAGGTACACTGAAGAATGGTGTTGTCTGGATTCAGAGACGTGCGAAGAAACAACCAAAGGTGTGAGGGTGGCACCAGGTTCAGAGACGAAAGAGGAAGATCACAAGCTTTCCCTGAGTCACTATCAAATCAACCATGTAACGGGCAACGTGTTTTTTTTTTAACATTGATGTTTTCATTATTTTCACTTGTTTTAAAGTTTCTAGCTTTTTTTAAAAGCCGATTATTTTTCATTTTGTACCGTTCTCCTTTTTGACTGATTGTTCCTGGTCTTCTTTGTCTCTGGGAAAAGCTGTTAAATCAATGATAAAGCTGGCAACCCGTTTTCTTCAACCCATTACAGAGTAGGCCCCTCAAAACACACAGAGGGATCGACAAATAGGTTCACGTCCTGGTTACAGACACAATAATACAGCAATAACAAAAGTCTCTATATCAAACACGTGTGTGTGTGTGTGTGTGTGTGTGTGTGTGTGTGTGTGTGTGTGTGTGTGTGTGTGTGTGCATACATGCGTGCGTGCAATCAGACATACAAAACACACAGGTCTATACAGTCACAGACAGACACCGACACAGACAGAGACATAGACACAAATACAGACACCGACACAAACTGACGCAGACATAGACAAAAACACAGACATCGACCTAGACACAGACCTAGACATAGACAAACGTAGACATCGACCTAGACACAGCCACAGACACAGACACATATAGCTCAACATGGAATAAAGAGCAATAACAAAGCTTCTGAGAGGACCTGCCAAATCTGTCAGTGCCAGTAGCAGACAGACGTCAGGTTCTCTGAAGATCAACAGCCACCAAGACACCTGAGACGAATGAACTTATACCGGGCTTAAGCATTTGACATTTAAAGAAAGAGGAGAAAAGTTGGGGTCAGGAGGAAAAGAGAGATTATCACTCCTCTGGGATGTTGGACATGTAACTATCACTGAGTTCCGCGTCGCGACCCCTTTATTCCCAACAGCAACGTCTCTTGCCATTCTTCAAATCAAAATCAAATACAATTTATTTGTCCCATACACGTGTTTAGCAAATGCTTGTGTTTCTAGGTCCAACAGTGCAGTAATATCTAACAATTCACAACAATACATACACAATACACACAACCTAATATGTTAATAATGGAATTAAGCCATATATATGCAATGTCGAAGTGGCATAGACTAAATCGAGTACAATAAAATACATTATATACATATGAGATGAGTAAAGCATGTAAACATTAAAGTGACTCGTGTTCCATTATTAAAGTGGCCAGTGATTTCTAGTCTATGTTTATGGGGCAGCCTAGTGGTGGCTATTTAACAGTCTGATGGCCTTGAGATAGAAGCTGTTTTTTCAGTCTCTCGCTCCCAGCTTTGATGCACCTGTACTGACCTCGCCTTCTGGATGATAGCGGGGTGAACAGATGTGGCTCGGGTGGTTGCTGTCCTTGATGATATTTTTGGCCTTCCTGTGACATCAGGTCCTGTAGGTGTCCTGGAGGGCAGGTAGTTTGCCCCCGGTGATGCATTGTGCAGACCGCACCACCCTCTGGAGAGACTTGCGGTTGCGGGTGGTGCAGTTGCCGTACAAGGTGGTGATACAGCCTGACAGGATGCTCTCAATTGTGCATTTGTAAAAGTTTCTGAGGGGTTTATTTAATTTGGCAAGTCAGTTAAGAGCAAATTCTTATTTACAATGACGGCTTACCCCGGCCAAATCCGAACGATGTGGGGCCAATTGTGTGCCGCCCTATGGGACTCGCAATCACGGCCAGATGTGATGCAGCCTGGATTCAAACCAGGGACTGCAGTGACGCCTCTTGCACTGAGATGCAGTGTCTTGGACTTCTGCACCACTCGGGAACCCAATTTAGGTGACAAGCCAAATTTCTTCAGCCTCCTGAGGTTGAAGAGGTGCTGTTGCACCTTCTTCACCACACCATCTGTGTGGGTGGACCATTTCAGATCGTCGGTGATGTGCACGCTGAGGAATTTGAAGCGTTCCACCTTCTTCACTGCTGTCCCGTTTTGAAGCTTTCCTGAAGTCCATGACCAGCTCCTTTGTTTTGTCAACATTGAGTAAGAGGTTATTTTCCTGGCACCGTTCATAAATTCGCTCTGGCACCACACTCCCAGGGCCCTCACCCTCCTCTCTGTAGGCTGTCTCGTCATTGTTGGTAATCAGGCCTACTACTGTCGTGTCGTCTGCGAACTTGATGTTTGAGTTGAGGCGTGCGTGGCCACGCAGTCATGGGTGAACAGGGAGTACAGGAGGGGGCTGAGCACACACCCTTGTGGGACCCCTGTGTCGAGGATCAACAAAGTGGAGGTGTTGTTTCCTACCTTCACCACCTGGGGGGCGGCCCGTCAGGAAGTACAGGACCAGTTGCACAGGGCGGGGTTCAGACCCAGGGCCTCAAGCTTAATGATGAGCTTGGAGGGTACTATGGTGTTGAATGCTGAGCTATAGTCAATAAACAGCATTCTTACTTAGGTATTCCTCTTGTCCAGATGGGATAGGACAGTGTGCAGTGTGATAGCGGTTGCATCATATGTGGCTCTATTGGGGCGCTATGCAAATTGAAGTGGGTCTAGGGTGACAGGTAATGTAGAGGTGATATGATCCTTGACTAGTCTCTCTAAGCACTTCATGATGACAGAAGTGGGTTCTACGTGACGATAGTCATTTACTTCAAATACCTTTGCTTTCTTCAGTACAGGAACAATGGTGGACATCTTGAAGCAAGTGGGGACAGCAGACTGGGATAGCGAAAGATTGAATATGTCCGTAAACACTCCAGCCAGCTGGTCTCCTAAGTTCCTACCTAACCCTTCATTAGTCTCCGCCTGTCACATGACTTCACTGACCCTAACCCTAAACATGCACATTTTACCACAACATTTATATATCGGAGAAACCAGTCACACAGTCTTGACACGCTTCAAACAGCACCTCTACACAATTGATAAAATGTATATTACAAACACACCTGATAAAACACTTTCAAAACCACCCTACAACCTCCCTCCACATCACCAGTCTGGAGATGAAAGCCAGACAAGAGCAGCTGAATACAGTTGGATAGCTAAACTTAAGACCTTGGCTCCACTTGTTATGTATGTCAAAGAGTAGTATAGAGCCTTAAGAGTGGGAGTTAGTGAGGGCCTAATTAAGAGAGCCGGAGGGGCAACCAACACAAGTAGGAAGTTCAATAAAAAATCATGTTTTAATTTGCTCAATCTGGTTTTGTGTTTTTTATTTGAATTTTATTGTAATTATATTAAGCACTTTAACATAGCCCTTTTCTTTGTAGCACTTAATCCCTTCATTTCCAATTATGTACTTATTTCCAGTTTGCGTGTTTTATTATGATTTAATTATATAAAATGTGTTTTAAAATTAAACTTGTTTACCCCCAAGACTTGTTTACCCCCAACAATTGTCTTCCTGTTGTTGTTGTCACACCCTGGTCTTAGTTATCTGTGTTTTCTTTATTATTTTGGTTAGTCCAGGGTGTGACATGGGTGATTTATTGTGTTTCGGCTTGTCTAAGGGTTTATTAGATTTATGGGGTTGTGTTCAGTTTAGTATTCTAGGTAAGTCTATGGTTGCCTAGAGTGGTTCTCAATCAGAGGCAGGTGTTTATCGTGGTCTCTGATTGGGAACCATATTTAGGCAGCCATATTCTTTGGGTACTTTGTGGGTGGTTTGTGCCACACGGGACTGTTTTCACGGTTCTTGTTATGTATTCTGTTCATGTATAGTTTCTCTTATTAAAGTACCATGAACTATGAACTTTAACCATGCTGCATATTGGTCCTCCTCTCCTTCCCAGGAAGAAATCCCTTACAGTTGTTGAACTCTCATGGGTGACCCCCCGGAGCTCTCGGCCTCTCATGTTCTCTCACTCTTTCCAGACCGGTCTGATGAACAATATAGAAACAGGGTAGAAAGTTGTAATAGGTCCATGCAACCCAGGTTTTGATACCAACAGAAACCCTCTTAACCCTTCATCACTTCACTGACCCTAACCCTTCATCACTTCACTGACCCTAACCCTTCATCACTTCACTGACCCTAACCCTTCATCACTTCACTGACCCTAACCCTTCATCACTTCACTGACCCTAACCCTTCATCACTTCACTGACCCTAACCCTTCATCACTTCACTGACCCTAACCCTTCATCACTTCACTGACCCTAACCCTTCATTGGTCTCCATCTGTCACATCACTCAGATCTTTGAATGTCTCACAACTGTAATGAAACATCACAGTAGGAATGTTGTCACAGTAGGAATGCTGTCACAGTAGGAACGCTGTCACAGTAGGAACGCTGTTACATTATGAATGATGTCACAATAGGAATGCTGTCACAATAGGAATACTGTCACATTAGGAATGCTGCCAGAATAGGAATGCTGCCAGAATAGGAATGCTGTCACATTAGGAATGCTGTCACAATAGGAATGACATCACAATAGGAATGCTGTCACAATAGGAATGACATCACAATAGGAATGACATCACAATAGGAATGCTGTCACATTAGGATGTGGAACATGCTTGAGAAATGAACCATAAAAAGTGGGTAAATGGTATGAGAACTGAACCAGCCTTTTAATAATTAGCTGTCTATTTGTCTATATTCATCATTCAGGGAGCCTTTCATCTAAATTTAACTCAAATCTAACACAACCAGTAAAGTGTTGGTTCTATGTTTCATGAGCTGAAATAAAATATCTAAAAAATTCTTCATTTGCACAAAAAGCTTATTTCTCTCAAATGATGTGCACAAATTTGTTTTACATCCCTGTTAGTGAGCATTTCTCCTTTGCCAAGATAATCCATCCACCTGACAGGTGTGGCATATCAAGAAGCTGATTAAACAGCATGATCATTACACAGGTGCACCTTGTGCTGGGCCAATAAAATGCCACTCTAAAATGTGCAGTTTTGTCACACAACACAATGTCATAGATGTCTCAAGTGTTGGCATGCTGACTGCAGGAATGTCCACCAAAGCTGTTGCCAGAGAATTCAATGTTAATTTCTCTACAATAAGCTGCCTCCATGGGCAGGCATAAGCTATGGACAACGAACACAATTGCAATTTATCAATGGCAATTTTAATGCACAGAGATACCTTGACGAGATCCTGAGGCCCATTGTGCCATTCATCTGCAGTCATCACCTCATCTTTCCGATTAATAATGCACGGCCCCATGTCCCAGTTCACCAGACATGTCACCCATTGAGCATGTTTGGGATGCTCTGGATATATGTGTTCAACAGCGTGTTCCAGTTCCCGCCAATATCCACAAACTTCGCACAGTCATTGAAGAGGATTGGGAGAACGTTCCACAGGCCACAATCAACAGCCTGATCCACTCTATGCGAAGGAGATGTGTCGCGCTACATGAGGCAAATGGTAGTCACACCAGATACTGACTGGTTTTCTGATTTTTTTAACGATATCTGTGACCAAGAGGCATATCTGTATTCCCAGTCATGTGAAATCCATAGATTAGTGCGTAATTATCTTTTTTCAATTGACTGATTTTCTGTAACTCAGTCAAATCTTAGAAAATGTTGAATTTATATTTATGTTCAGTGTAAAGCTGTATAACAAAACAGTACTGGAAGCTTTTTGAAGAGTTTAAAATTCAAAGAGATCAAAGTTTGGAGTTATTTTATATTGTCCTTCTGGAATCATCGCAGGGGGAAGAAGGCGATAGAAAAGGCGGAGGAGGGTGATAGAAAACGTGGGGTAGAGAATTGAGCAATAATATAAAAACATGAGCAAGAGACATAGAACGGGGGAGGAACAGAGAGAGCTCATAATTGATAAATACAGACTCACAATGCTTGGGAGAAGATTCAACAAGAATAAAGAGAAGCCCAGAGTCTCAACGAGAGCCGAGAAAAGCCCAGAAACTCAAGGAGAGCAGAGAAGCAGCAGCGAGAAGCACAAAGAAGGACAGAGAAGAACAGAGAAGGACAGAGAAGCAGCGAGAAGGACAGAGAAGGACAGAGAAGCAGCGAGAAGCACAAAGAAACAGAGAAGGACAGAGAAGCAGCGAGAAGCACAAAGAAGGACAGAGAAGCAGCGAGAAGCACAAAGAAGGACAGAGAAGCAGCGAGAAGCACAAAGAAGGACAGAGAAGAACAGAGAAGGACAGAGAAGCAGCGAGAAGCACAAAGAAGGACAGAGAAGCAGCGAGAAGCACAAAGAAGGACAGAGAAGCAGCAGCGAGAAGAACAAAGAAGGACAGAGAAGGACAGAGAAGCACAAAGAAGGACAGAGAAGGACAGAGAAGCAGCGAGAAGCACAAAGAAGGACAGAGAAGCAGCAGCGAGAAGCACAAAGAAGGACAGAGAAGGACAGAGAAGCAGCGAGAAGCACAAAGAAGGACAGAGAAGCAGCGAGAAGCACAAAGAAAGACAGAGAAGCAGCGAGAAGAACAAATAAGGACAGAGAAGCAGACATAAGCACAGGGAAGCAGAGATAAGCCCAGAGAAGCACAGAGAAGCAGCTAGAATCACAGAGAAGCAGAGAGAAAGACAGAAGCAGAGAGAAGCAGACATAAGCACAGAGTAGCAGAGAAAAGCACAGATAAACACAGAGAAGCAGAGAGTAGGATATGACTTCCAACGCCAAGATAATATTTCCCATGGTGCACCTGTCTCCCACAGAGTGGGGGAAATCACTAACACTCTCACACACACCAGAGGACCTGTCAAACCCGTCAGATCACCACAGGCCTAGCAGCATTGTTACTACAAGGTCTTTCCTCCTAAACCATTATAATTGGTCCACACCAAACTCCTGTCGTTTTAACAGGTTGACCCCTACGGTGCTACGGGAAATCCCATGAACATTACAGCAGCATAATTGGAAAAATAAAGATTCTCTTGAAAACAACAATCCCATTTGATATATCATGGCAAATTAAAAAGAGCCTTAGGACAGCAACTTGGACTAGAAATAGGACCCGATAACGAATGTTGTTCCCTCACATTTCCACCATAGTGTATTTCCATGGGAGAGAAAGGCTCATTTGATTTACCGTTGAAAGTGCACTTAACATACCTCACAATGGTATCAATATCTTCTGTACCTCACAATGGTATCAATATCTTCTGTACCTCACAATGGTATCAATATCTTCTGTACCTCACAATGGTATCAATATCCTTCTGTACCTCACAATGGTATCAATATCTTCTGTAGCACATCAATGGTATCAATATCTTCTAGCACATCAATGGTATCAATATCATCTGTACCTCATCAATGGTATCAATATCTTCTGTACCTCAAATGGTATCAATATCTTCTGTAGCACATCAATGGTATCAATATCTTCTGTACACATCAATGGTATCAATATCATCTGTACACATCAAATGGCATCAATATCCTCTCTAGCACATCAATGGTATCAATATCTTCTGTACATCACAATGGTATCAATATCTTCTGTAGCACATCAATGGTATCAATATCTTCTGTACCACATCAATGGTATCAATATCTTCTGTAGCACATCAATGGTATCAATATCTTCTAGCACATCAATGGTATCAATATCTTCAAGCACCTCAATGGTATCAATATCTTCTGTAGCACATCAATGGTATCAATATCCTTTAAGTCATTTAGCACATCAATCCAGGTATCAATATCTTCTGTACCTCACAATGGTATCAATATCCTCTCAAGCACATCAATGGTATCAATATCCTCTCTAGCACATCAATGGTATCAATATCATCTCTAGCACATCAATGGTATCAATATCCTCTCTAGCACATCAATGGTATCAATATCCTCTCTAGCACATCAATGGTATCAATATCCTCTCTAGCACATCAATGGTATCAATATCCTCTCTAGCACATCAATGGTATCAATATCATCTGTAGCACATCAATGGTATCAATATCCTCTGTACCACATCAATGGTATCAATATAATCTGTTGCATGTCATTGGTATCAAATCAAATCAAATTGTATTGGTCACATACACATGGTTAGATCGGGTGGTTGCTGTCCTTGATGATCTTTTTGGACTTCCATCACGGGTCGTGCCACCGGTGATGCGTTGTGCTGGACAGTCTTACGGTTGTGGGCGGAGCAGTTTCCGTACCAGGCGGTGATACAGCCCGACAGGATGCTCTCGATTGTGCATCTGTAAAAGTTTGAGTGTTTTCGGTGACAAGCCAAATTTCTTCAGCCACCTTTAGTACCCTGCTGCGCCTTCTTCACCATACTGTTTGTTGCCCATTTCAGTTTGTCCGTGATGTGTACGCCGAGAAACTTAGAACATTCCACCTTCCCCACTACTGTCCCGTCGATGTAGATAGGGGGGTGCTCCCTCTGCTGTTTCCTGAAGTCCACGATCATCTCCTTTGTTTTGTTGACGTTGAGTGTGAGGTTATTTTCCTGACACCACGCTCAGAGGGCCCTCACCTCCTCCCTGTAGGCCGTCTCGTCGTTGTTGGTAATGATAATTAAGTTGGAGGCGTGCATGGCCACGCAGTCATGGGTGAACAGGGAGTACAGGAGAGGGCTGAGAATGCACCCTTGTGGTGCCCCAGTATCAATATCATCTGTAGCACATGATTGTTTTTTTCTTTTTCTCATAATTGTTCATAAGAATCTTCGGAAACACCTCATTTTACGGGGACCTTAGAGTGTATTTGCATATGTAATTACACAAATTGTAATAGTTAAAGTGTAATAACATGTAATTTGTGGTAATTGCAGTCTGTAATTACAGAGGTGTAACAACAAATGCTTGTTACCGTGCTTGCTACAAATGTTAAAGTTTCCGATAGCAACCTTGCAAGGGTTCCACTGTTGAGGAACATTCTCACTTTTGGATGGGATGTGTTGGTGCAATGATTTAATTATGCCACAAGGCATCATGTCAAGATCTGCCCCTATGAGCAACAGAAATAACAGAAATAACGACAACCTCGAACGCGTCCCACGTGTTGAGACTGAGGTAATGTAAAAGTGTGCAAAGAATGGGGTCGAGAAGGTCAGTGTGCAAAATCCAGACATTAAGGATTGCCATGAAAGAAAAGTGTTGTAGGTCAAAAAAACATCAACACAGGAGAGAGAAAGTAAGTTTCACATTAAATTTGTTTTGCTTTTTTAGATACATGAATTCTGCTGGATGATTTTGAATAGGTAGTTAGCTAGCTAGCTAGCAAATGTTGGCTGCCGTTTTTGTTGAGCCTACCAACTAGGCTTGCTTGCTAGCTAGTAGCCCAAGACATACTCTTAAGGAGACTCCCGTTAGTCCTTAAGGTCCAATGATCTGACAGTGACTTCAGAAAGTATTCAAATCAAATGTATTTATACAGCCCTTCGTACATCAGCTGATATCTCAAAGTGCTGTACAGAAACCCAGCCTAAAACCCCAAACAGCAAGCAATGCAGGTGTAGATGCAAGGTGGCTAGGAAAAACTCCCTAGAAAGGCCAAAACCTAGGAAGAAACCTAGAGAGGAACCAGGCTGTGGGGTGGCCAGTCCTCTTCTGGCTGTTTCGGGTGGAGATTAACAGAACATGGCCAAGATGTTCAAATGTTCATAAATGACCAGCATGGTCCAATAATAATAAGGCAGAACAGTTGAAACTGGAGCAGCAGCACGCGGCCAGGTGGACTGGGGAAAGCAAGAAGTCATCATGTCAGGTAGTCCTGAGGCATGGTCCTAGGGCTCAGGTCCTCCGAGAAAGAAAGAAAGAAAGAGAGAATTAGAGAGAGCACACTTAAATTCACACAGGACACCGAATAGGACAGGAGAAGTACTCCAGATATAACAAACTGACCCCAGCCCCACGACACAAACTACTGCAGCATAAATACTGGAGGCTGAGACAGGAGGGGTCAGGAGACACTGTGGCCCCATCCGAGGACACCCCCGGACAGGGCCAAACAGGAAGGATATAACCCCACCCACTTTGCCAAAGCACAGCAAGTATTGACAACCATTGACTTTAAAAATGTTGTTGTGTTACAGTCTGAATTTAAATTGAATTATATTGAAATGTACTGTCACTGACATACAACACCCCATAATGTCAAATTGAAATTAGTGTTTTTTTTTAACAAATGAATTAAAAATGAAAAGCTGAAATGTCTTGAATCATGAAGTATTCAACGCCTGTGTTATGACCTCAATAAGTTCAGGAGTAAAACTTTACTTAACAAGTCACATAATAAGTTGCATGGACTCATTCAGTGCAATAATAGCGTTTAACATGATTTTGAATGACTACCTCACCTCTGTACCCCACACATACAAATATCTGTAAGGTCCTTCATCTCTGTACCCCACACATATAATTATCTGTAAGGTCCTTCATCTCTGTACCCCACACATACGTTCTACTTTCTGAAGGCAATGTATATGTTATTTTCAGAGGTTTTCTGGCAGCCAAAAGAGACGAATACTCTAAACATGAATCGTTTCTCAATTGCAATACGGTTCAAGAAACATAAAGCCCTTTACTTTCATATCATATCAAAATAATTAAATACATGCAAAATATACACTTACCGTACACTGTTTTAATCTGCTTTATCACAGTTGCAGCCTACAGCATTTTTCAGTGACAACACATTTCTGTCGGCCTTCTTCCATTCCACACAGGTGTTCGGAGCATGCTTATATAGCTAATTAGCACAGGTGGTCCCTCTCCGTCTTCCGTCTGCCTTACGTAAACATGTGCTGTAACATGAAGTCATGACCATGTGGGAAAACTAACCAGAGATCCTCTTTCCTCACAATGAGGGTACAGGCCAGGCAGCAGGCTGTTAGCCAGCCTGGCAGATTAGTGGAGTCTACCCCTAGCACAGTCAGTGTAGTCAGCTCAGTTTTCTTCATTGAGTATGTGCCTGTGCCTCGATCTAGGTCGGGCAAAAGTAAACATGGTGGTGTTCGTTTTAGCAATCTCACTGGAATAACGTAAAGGCTAAATGTTTTTTCCTCATAATCCTGGATTATTGGACCACCATCTTATTACGTTAGCAATTGCAACAAATAATTTGCTTACACTCCAACCAAGGATTATCCAAAGCTGCGCTATAAATTCTTGGACATTCTCCAAGATTCCTAGATTCCTACCCAAGGACATTCAGAGTACAAAAATAAGTTAACCACCTAACCTAGGCTCTAAATTTAAGCTTGCGTAGTACCCTAAATGCAGTCGCACTGATAAAAACGAAAAGAAACTAGCTCCCTGGTATACATAAAATATGAGAGCACTGAAGCAAGCTTCCAGAAAATTGGAACTGAAATGGCCCGTCATCTAATTGGAAGTGTTCCGACTAGCTTGGAAAGACAGTACCATACAATATCGACTGCCCTCACTGCTGCTCGATCAGCCTAGTTTTCCAATCTGCTTGAGTTGAATAAAAACAAAATGATACTGTCGCATTCCCCAAGTGAGGATGGCCTTCACTTCAGCAGTGATGAATTCATGAATTTATTTGACAAAAAGATCTTAATCATGAGAAAACAAATTACAGACTCCCCTTTGGATAGGCGGATTTCTTCAAAACTAATTTGTCCCGAGTCTGCACAGAACTGCCAGGACCTTGGATCAATAGAGACACTCTAACTTTTTAATCCTGTATCTCTCTACACACTTACAAAAATAGTCATGGCCTCTAAACCTTCCAGCTGTCTACCGGACCCTATTCCAATGAAACTACTGAAAGAGCAACTTCTTGTGCATGGCCCTCCTACAGTATGTTGAACATAAACGGCTCCCTATCCTTCGGATGTGTACCAAACTCACTAAAAGTGGCAGTAATAAAGCCTCTCCTAAAAAGACAAAACTTGTCCTGGAAATGTTGTAAAACTATCGTCCTATATCAAATCTCCCTCTAAAAAGGTTTCATTAAAAAGTCACTGCCTTCCTGAGGACAAATAATGTCTACCAAATTCTTTTAGACCCCATCATAGAACTGAGACCTCATTCGTGAAGGGGATAAATGACCTTTTAATGGTGTCATACCAAGGCTCTGCACCTGTCCTGGTCCTGCCAGACCTTAGTGTCACTTTCGACACCACATTCTTTCGGAGTAATTGGAAACCCTAATTGGTCTATGCAGGTTTAGATCTTATCTGTCTGGAAGTTATCAGTTGGCCTCTGTGGATGGTTTGTCCTCTGACAAATCAATGGTAAGTTCCGGTGTTCCGTTCTAGGACCACTATTGTTTTCACTATATATGCTGCCTATTTGTGATGTCATACAGGAACACAATGTCAACCGTTACTGCTATGCAGATGACACACAGTTCTAACATTTATTTTTTCAGCAGTCTTGTCTCATCACTGCAGTTCCCGTACGGACTCAGGAGAGGCAAAGGTCAGGAGCCTGAAAGGTCAGGAGCCTGAAAGGTCAGGAGCCTGAAAGGTCAGGAGCCTGAAAGGTCAGGAGCCTGGCATCCTCCGAAATACAACCCAACCAAGCCGCACTGCTTCTGGACACAATGCCCACTTAATCCAGAAACCAGCCGCACCAACGTGTCAGAGGAAACACCGTACACAAGTGTCAGCGTGCACTACACCCAGCCCACCACAGGATTTCCTAGTGCACAATGAGACAAGGACGTCGCTGCCGGCCAAATCCTCCCCTAACCTGGACGACACTGGTACAATTGTGCGCCGCCCCATGGGTCTCCCGGTCACGGCCAGCTGCGACAGAGCCTGGACTCGAACTCAGGATCTCTAGTAACACAGCTAACAATGCGATGCAGTACCTTAGACCACTGCACCACTCTGAGGCCTACAGTTCTATATTTTGATTAAATATTGTGAAACCACAAAATTGCCTACACAGGAAGCCTGTGTTTCAGAAAAAAAGACAAATGTATTAAGGTCATACCAAGGATCCTTTGGCTATTAGATTTTGAATTTTGAGACCCCTTAAATAATATTTGATGGCCGTACTGCTATAGGCCCACACAAATTAATTGAATAACAGATTCACTACATGGAACAACAGATTGTCCCCTCAGAAGGAAGTTTGTTCTGAAGTGTCTGTCCTTTATCTGAGAGATATAAGATCAGGATTTGATATTTTTTTACCCATTATGTTAGACACTAAACAGTCTAAGTCCTGTCTAAGCCGGGGGGAGGAGGGTTCTACTAAGATATATGGAATTGTTTTAAGAAGGTCCTACCAAGGATCATTTTGCTGTTTGATTTATAATTTTAAGATCCCTGGAAGTAAAAAATAATCTATAAATTATTTGATTTACATTATTATTGGGTCCTATATCTGAGAGACATAAGATTTGAATTTTTTTTCCATGTATTTTTGTCCATTATTTATGGGTCTCCATATGTACCTCCATTCATGTTTTTCAACTGGTACCAGGGGCTCTTCAGACTAGTTTTGTGAAGCCTGTGGGCGTCCTAGAGGATAACAACCAACATGTAATGTTCATGAGAGTCTCACCTTTCCATATTAGTGTGTAGAACAAACTGTTTGGACGCAACAGACAGAAGTTGGCTAATGGTCTGTACTGACTTCAGAGGAGTCCAAAGATGTTTGTGTGTGGGGGGGGGGGGGTTGTAGAGCAAAACAGAGAACACTATCGTGTTCATGAGAGTCTCACCTTTCCATATTAGTGTGTAGAACGACCATTTGGACGCTACAGACTATTTTGTGAGAAGATGTCTCATGGTTTGACAAACACCGCTCTAGCTCCCGAGTGGCGCAGTGGTCAAAGGCACTGCATCTCAGTGCTAGAGGCATCACTACAGGCCCTGGTTTGATTCCAGGCTGTACCACTACTGGCTGTGATTGGGAATCCCATAGGGCGGCGCACAATTGGCCCAGCGTTGTCTGGGTTAGGGTTTGGCCCGGGGTAAGAATTTGTTCTTAACTGACTTGCCTAGTTAAATAAAATCGCTCTTTCACTGCAGATGCGGAAGTCAGACATAGATGGATCAAACCAAATTGTATTTGTTACCTGCGCCGAATACAACAGATGTAGAACTACCGGTGAAATGCTTACTTACAAGCTCTTAAACAACAGTGCAGTTCAAGAAGAGTTAAGAAAATATGAACCAAATAAACTAAAGCAAAATAATATATAAAAAGTTACAAAATAAAATGACTGAGATATCTCTATCTTAAATTGACAGATTTTTATTGTTGATTTCATTATTATGCTAATCTGATTTCTGCTGGGGCGAGGACATCAACCTTACGGGGTTAAACTCAGACCAAAAAGAGATGCTGGTCCCAAGAAACAATCTGCTTTCAGATCTGACAATGAATCTCCATGGTTGAACAGTCAAATAAAAAACTGTGAAGAACGTCCAGTTACTCTGGACACTGAACTCTCTATTTTCTTCTTTCTCTCCCCAATTGCGATCTTCTCTCATTGCGGCAGATTCTCTGCAATAAAAGATTGGACAACATCTTGCCAGTTGTTTTTACAATGAGAATACCTTACACTGACAGTGATGAAACATAGAGGGACTCAGTCTGGGTTGAACACATCTTCCCACTAGCCACAGGCTTGTAGATTTGAAAGGACCAGTTCAAGTGATACAGGACAAGATCCTCCCAGTCTATCAAAAGGCATGGGGGCTAGGGTTTGGAGACAAAGGGTTGATTAGTAATCAGCATTGCAGGCTACCATGCTTCCATAACTTGGAGGCAGTAGTAGCTGGGGGTGGGAGATTAGATTCCTCATGTGATTCTAAAACACACAACAATATACTGTATAAAAAGCATGCAGAGTCAATGCGTTTAAACATACCAGTTATAAATGATTTGAATACCTGTTTTTGTTGTTGGTTTGTCTTGGAGATCTCCCACCTCGCTGGCGTCTGTGATTTCCAACATCTTCACATTGCCTGTTTTGATTCTGAATGGTTGGGTGAGGGTTCGAACAATTTAACAGTAATTTCTAACAACCAACCATTTTTACTTATATTGCATTTTCAAGTTGAAATATATTTGCTATTTACCTGATTTCAGTTTTATCCTCAGAAGCTGAAATGACTTCCCATTCAGAGAGGCTGTGGACCAATCGCTTTACTGCTCATATTGATTTGGGGGACACCACACAGTTCGGTTGTTTGATCCGATGCTCTGGAATAACACTTCCTTCTCATTGCCCATCCACGCTGCTCTGGCCCACATCCTCTGAGATTACAACCTGCGGAAAAAGACATTAAACAATATAAAACTATTCCAATACATCTGATCTTACTTGGCAAAACTGTGCAAGAGAGCGATCACTATGTATTGCCTACGATAGTGCAGACGAGGTCAATGACGAGAGCGATCACTATGTATTGCCTACGACAGTGCAGACACAGCGTGGCTGACGAGGTCAATGACGAGAGCGATCACTATGTATTGCCTACGATAGTGCAGATGAGGTCAATGACGAGAGCGATCACTATGTATTGCCTACGACAGTGCAGACACAGCGTGGCTGACGAGGTCAATGACGAGAGCGATCACTATGTATTGCCTACGATAGTGCAGACGAGGTCAATGACGAGAGTGATCACTATGTATTGCCTACGACAGTGCAGACGCACAGCGTGGCTGACGAGGTCAATGATGAGAGCGATCACTATGTATTGCCTACGACAGTGCAGAATGACGACGAGGTCAATGACGAGAGCGATCACTATGTATTGCCTACGACAGTGCAGACGCACAGCGTGGCTGACGAGGTCAATGACGAGAGCGATCACTATGTATTGCCTACGACAGTGCAGACACAGCGTGGCTGACGAGGTCAATGACGAGAGCGATCACTATGTATTGCCTACGACAGTGCAGACACAGCGTGGCTGACGAGGTCAATGACGAGAGTGATCACTATGTATTGCAGACGAGGTCAATGACGAGAGTGATCACTATGTGCAGACAGTGCAGACAGCGTGGCTGACGAGGTCAATGACGAGAGCGATCACTATGTATTGCCTACGACAGTGCAGACACAGCGTGGCTGACGAGGTCAATGACGAGAGCGATCACTATGTATTGCCTACGACAGTGCAGACAGCGTGGCTGACGAGGTCAATGACGAGAGCGATCACTATGTATTGCCTATGATAGTGCAGACGAGGTCAATGACGAGAGCGATCACTATGTATTGCCTATGATAGTGCAGACGAGGTCAATGACAAGAGCGATCACTATGTATTGCCTATGATAGTGCAGACGAGGTCAATGACGAGAGCGATCACTATGTATTGCCTACGACAGAGCAGACACACAGCGTGGCTGACGAGGTCAATGACGAGAGCGATCACTATGTATTGCCTATGATAGTGCAGACGAGGTCAATGACGAGAGCGATCACTATGTATTGCCTACGACAGTGCAGACACAGCGTGGCTGACGAGGTCAATGACGAGAGCGATCACTATGTATTGCCTACGACAGTGCAGACACACAGCGTGGCTGACGAGGTCCTCCGGATAAAAACCTTTTCTTTTGCATTTGTGGATATTTGAGATACTAATGATGTTGACAACTTTGGGGGCACATGGAAGAAAGATGGAGTTGTCAGTTTGAGTATGAGGTGAATGACATCACAGACAAGGTTTCCATTGCCTCTTGTTTATTTGACAAATCCATATTTGTCCCGAACGAGGAAGCAACCATCTGGCATGTTATTCTTGATGCATGGTTGGATGTTCTTGGCAATATGTTTCACTTGGCTTGAGTCAGATAGTCGCCTCATCACTTTGTACCAAGGGATGATGTGGGCTTTTTGATGGCACGTTTATGCCACTGCAAATGGTTCTCAAACTCAAAGCAATTGAGGTCATTGAGCAGTTGTGAAATGTAACCATCAACTGCCAAGTGAGTGAGACCATGTACATTGTAAACTGTAAATGAATCATAGACATTCTTGCTAATCTCAAAGTACATCAGCAGCTGTTCTGCATAATGCCTCCTCCGGCCATCATCTGGATCGATCTGACATGGCTACACTGAGGGACAGCAGCGATAGACCTTTTTGGAAACAAAATCCTTCAATTCTATTGGACCCGTGTAGAGCAAAGAACTGCCTGAACTCAGTGGCCTTCCATCGGTCAAGTTCTGCCAGTTACCGAGGTTTTCGGGCAAATTCTTTTTTTTGGCAATAAGCCTGGAAAAGAGATCAGAGCCTCTGACAACTTGGTTTCCTGAGAGAAAAACAGTCTGCATGTTCTAATCAACATCTTCCACATGACAACCAAGCACACCATATGCATAGAATCTAATGGAAACCCTGAAATAAAATAACTCTAGCGTCTATCGATGGAGATGTAGCTACATGATGGCTAGCTAGGTAGACCAAGTTATTGAATTCACCATCATTTCACTCCGGATGTGTGCCCTCAGAGTGCAACACTACCCTTCCGTTCCCAGAGCCTTTAATCTGACCTTTCACCTGCTAAATATCTACTATGGGATTTGATGCACTCTGGCATGGCTCTCACTGGTGCATCACAAAGACAAGCTTTGATTGTGACATGGTAATGACCATTTGTCCGATTGACACTTGAAACCAGGAGCACCTTCAACTGAGACGGGACACCACTCAGGTAATCATCCGCAGCAGTCACTCCAATGAATGGATGGAAATCATTAATGCTGCACAAAATAGGCTAAAGTTGGCAGCTAGATGAGTTGAAGAGAAAAACACCATCAATGTTGATTTTCAAATAAATATGAAACCTCAATTAAATCTGGATGCTCAGCCAGTCTTCACTATACCCTGCTCAACACCAGAAAAAAAATCATTGTTACCCTGACATTTCTCAAGTGTTGTACTCTCTGGGTGAATGCATACGTGTGTCAAACAATATTTTAGTTCGATCACGTTGAGAAAGTGTCACTTAGGTGACCATTTACACTAGTTTCAGTTTCAGTAGAAATTGCTCAGACAGTTCCATCCACCTAATTTACTCCACCGACTCTAAGACAGATTCTAAAACATCCACCTTTATGGAAGACACCGTTTACTCCATTATGCTAAGACGCCAATTATGCTAAGACACTGTTTATGCTAAGACACCGATTGTGCTAAGACACCGATTGTGCTAAGACACCGGTTGTGCTAAGACACCGATTGTGCTAAGACACCGATTGTGCTAAGACACCGATTGTGCTAAGACACCGATTGTGCTAAGACACCGTGCTAAGACACCACCGATTTATGCTAAGCTAAGACACCGATGCTAAGACACCGATTGTGCTAAGACACCGATTATGCTAAGACACCGATTATGCTAAGACACCGATTATGCTAAGACACCGATTATGCTAAGACACCGATTATGCTAAGACACCGATTATGCTAAGACACCGATTATGCTAAGACACCGTTTATGATAAGACACAGCTAAATTGCAGTAGTCCCAACAAATCAAACTAAGTCCCATTTGCCTTTACAGGTGACAAAATGATTGTGTTTTACCTCTTCAAAGATCGGGCTTGTCCACCGGGCTTGATTAACTTGAAATTGGCTGTACTCTGTGTTAATTTTCTTCTTCTATGGTATTATGGTGGTCTGCAAACATATGTTAGAGGTGCATGCTGCTACCCACTGTATGGGGTAGTATACAATATTTTTTTAAATATATTTTTTTAACATATTCCGGGAAATTAACAAGAGCATCTTCAAACAGTCTTTTTTGTTTCAGCCATAAAGTCCTGGAGACCCAAACACTTTTCAGTTGGAGATACAATTATGGCCAGTTTCTGGGACTTCTTGCTCGTTTGGGCAGTACAACAAATCACATGCCATAAAATCAACCTTCTTCACGAGCAGCATGTCAGTTTCCCTCAACTGTTGAACGACAGTGAATCTCCACAGGCTACGGGGCATCCACCACCATATCTTCAGCTCCCTTCGGCTCCTTCAACTATTTTGTGTGCCTCTGTGTAGGGGACCTGCTGTACAGCCCTGACCCTTAACCCTTCAAACTCATTTACCCTAATCGGGCACTCTGGGAAATTAGGAACGTGATTTCCAGCACAATTACAGTACCGTATATACTCAGATTCTTCAACATTATCCCTTCAACACACACTTGGTGCACGGCTCGGTGCACGGCTCGGTGCACGGCTCGGACACGAGAGCTCTCAGTGCATATCTCACATAATCTCAGCTTCACATGTGAAGGGAGATACTCTTTGTCAAACATCAATTATATGGACAGGTTCTCTTTTCTACCGTCCACTACACGGTTCGGATGGTGTGCTCCAACTACTCCTGGTACGTTCCTTGTAAACCACAAGGCCTCCACATCCGACTCAACCCCAGAGATAACACCTTTTAACCGTGTTCTGCTCCAAACATCTTAACTCTCCACTTCATACGTTGATAGTTTGTAGAGCCTTATTGCCTTTTCCTTCTGCTAAACAAACCGACCTCGGGTCACTCTGACTGACACCTTTCCTAATACATCCTTTACCTTTCCTCAATATTTCAAACGGATCTCCAAAAAAAGCTGAATTGTTTGTGAATCGTACTCCAACAAAAAAAAAACATTACGTTCATTTACAACTTTATCAATTTTGGATTTTTTTTTTTTTTTTTTTTTTTTTTCTGCTCCATGTGCCATCAGACTCAATCTCGTCATCCCACCTTCCATATCACTCCACTCCGGTAACAGTCACCCTTCTCGCCCTGTCGTTGTATCTGGCGTCTCCATTCCGTCCGACCATCCAGCTTCCTCGTGCCGCCGTCATCAGTGTTAATTACTATAACAATTAAAGCAATCAGGTCAGTAGGGTGCAGCGGTCACACAACGTCACAAACAGGTTGAGAAGACACCTTTCTCACTAGTGAGAGACTTAGCACTATAAATAGAACGCTAAATACATTATATTAATATAATAACGATTTACATTGGGATATTGTCTTATCCATATACAGTATATTATGCATAACATGTTTATAAAAAGGCAATATCCAAATGTAAATCATTAGTATTAATATCACGAATTTGGCATCCTTATAAAGCTAATGGTGACTATTTCAAAACGTCTAAAGATCAATCATGAATGAACGATATACCAAGCTACACGTTGAAATGATGTTGTCCTTTGGGAAAATTAGATGTCAATGTACTACATTCAATGTAGCATTCTACATAAACCCAACATCACTCCAAATTCAATTTCACATTTGATTGACGTAACAATCTGTTAGTCAGGTTAAGACATTGTATGTTGAAGGTTGACCCTAATTTCAATGTTTGCAACGCTGGTTGAAATTATATGAAAACAGTATTGGTTGATGACTTTTTGCAAATCCAAATGTCTTTCAAAGATAGATTCAATGTCACAATATGTTGACAAATTACGTTGAAACAACGTTGATTCGACCAGTTTGTGCCCAGCCTGGTATGTCTTGGTTGATCGGATTGTAGCTCCCCAAGTGCCCTAGAAAGATAATATTGTCAAGAAAACGTAGATGAAATTCAAAAAGTTTAAAGAAAATGTTTACATGTTTGAGAATAGACAGCATTCACAGCCTGTATTCTTCTTGTACACACGTCCAAATGCACAACATGTAAGATGCTGGAGAGTTTAGCTGAAATAACGGTTTTGTAATACAGGAAAGGTCACCTCCAGTCCAAGGGACACGAACACCTGTCTCTCAACAGGTCTGTTCTTGGGAGACGTCATAGCCGTGAATGAATGGAGACACAAGTATGAGTGATTGTATAGTGACATCTACTGGTAGTTGAGTAGTATTACACCTTCAGTTTATAACCCAGGGGGGTTGTTCAGGATCACAACATTTTACAACCGTTTGCAAATAATCAATTAATCGGAATAATTAGTACTCCCTGCTCAAAACTCCATGCTTCTGCAGTACACCCTGCAGAAGAAAACATATATATCTGTGATAACAGGCTTACACAAGCTTCTGAAGTGGAAGAGACCCGAGGTTCAAACTCCAGCAGGTCACTTAAAACCTCAGCAAATTACCAGATGCATTTCCTTCGCAATAAGAGTTACATTATTAGGAACCAACCATAGAATGGTTGAAAATTGTCTGGTGAATGTATCCGACTCAATAGCTCACTCAAAACTGGAATTTCAATGTTGAAGGATGATTAGCTAAATCCACTAGATGGCATCATTGTCACGAAAAAGAGGAAGAGGGCCTGGTGAAAGCCTGTTAGGTAGGCTTTACACACGGATGCCGTTATGGGCAGGCCTTGGGGGCCCTGGCCCGCCCTACCGTACCTCCTTGCCTATCCAAATAAAATATAGAAATATTGATTTATTTGACCGAGACGCAGGCCGACACAAAGACGCATCAATCTCAGTTAAAGCAGCCGAGCGAGCAAAACACCGCCCCGCTGTCTCAGTATATGTGGACTATGTATATCAGATACATTGGCTACATAGTGGGGCGCTGTTTCGCTATGCTTTCTCCGGTGATCTACCATAGTTTCAAACGAGAGGAAGAGACGAAGCTGAAAAGGGCTCACTCTCGCCAAAATCTGTCCAGTATAAATGCAATGCGTTTCTATGGGAATAATTTGCAGACGTACGCTTGTTGCCTGCCTTCTCGATTTTTGGACAAGGAGTCCCATTGTTAGGGCGGAGACATGAGCATCTCGTCATTATAAACAGGTCTCTGGTTTCAACTTCTTGTGAATTGGAAAGCAAAGTATGCGGGTGCACTGTTAGGATGCTGGATTGCCCTAAAGTAAATTGATGTTTCGCCTAAATTATATAATTACTTATATCTAAATAAAATACTTCACCAGGGAGTATGACTTAGCCACGGGGATCATTAGCTTCTATTTAAACAATAGCTGTGGACTGTTTCAAAACACAAGTGTGTTTAGGAAGATCAAATCAAATTGTATTTGTCATATGCGCCAATACAACAGATTGTAGACCTCGCCGTGAAATGCTTACTTACAAGCCCTAACCAACAACGCAGTGCAATAAATACAGTTAATAAAATATTAACTAAATAAACTAAAGTAAATGCCAAGAGTGTGCAAAGCTGTCATCAAGGCAAAGGGTGGCTATTTTGAAGAACCTCAAATATAAAACATATTTTGATTTGTTTAACACTTTTTTTGGTTACTACGTGATTCAATATGTGTTATTTCATAGTTGATGTCTTCACTATTATTCTACAATGTAGAAAATAGTACAAATAAAGAAAACCCTGGAATGAGTAGGTTTGTCCAAACGTTTTGACTGGTGCTGTACATGTCCTGGATGTCAGGAAGCTTGGCCCCCAGCTTGGGCCTTCTGCCTTACGGTCAGATGCAGAGCAGTTGCCATACCAGGCGGTGATGCAACCGGTCAGGATGCCCCCGATGGTGCAGTTGTAGAACCATGCCAAATCTTTTCAGTCTCCTGAGGGGGAAAAGGTGCTGTCGTAGCCTCTTCACAACTGTCTTGGTCTGTTTGGACCGTGATAGTTTGTTTGTGATGTGGACTCCACGGAACTTGAAACTCTCGACCTGCTCCACTTCAGTCCCTTCAATGTTAATGGGGGCCTGTTCAGCCCTCCTTTTCCTGTAGTCCACGATCAGCTCCTGTGTCTTGCTCACATTGAGAGAGTGGTTGTCCTGGCACCACACTGCCAGGTCTCTGACCTCCTCCCTATAGGCTGTCACCACCGGTGACCTGACCTACCACTGTTGTGTCGTCAGCAAACTTGATGGTGTTGGAGTTGTGCATGGACACGGAGTCATGGGTGAACAGGGAGTACTGAAGAGGAATAAGCACGCACCCCTGAGGGGCCCCAGTGTTGAGGATCAGCGTGGCAGATGTGTTGTTGCCTACCTTCACCCCCTGGGAGCATTCCCATCAGGAAGTCCAGTTGCAGAGGGAGGTGTTTAGTCCCAGGGTCCTTAGTTTAGTGATGAACTTTGTAGGCACTATGGTATGTGTGAAGATAATGTCTCTGGAGTATAATTGTAAATGTTGCATAAAGAAAAAGGGGGCGGGGTTTGCCCAGATATGGTGCATCTCCGGACTGTTTGCCCAGATATGGTGCATCTCCGGGAACGTTTGCCCAGATATGGTGCATCTCCGGGAACGTTTGCCCAGATATGGTGCATCTCCGGGAACGTTTGCCCAGATATGGTGCATCTCCGGGAACGTTTGCCCAGATATGGTGCATCTCCGGGAACGTTTGCCCAGATATGGTGCATCTCCGGAAACGTTTGCCCAGATATGGTGCATCTCCGGGAACGTTTGCCCAGATATGGTGCATCTCCGGGGACGTTTGCCCAGATATGGTGCATCTCCGGGGACGTTTGCCCAGATATGGTGCATCTCCGGGGATGTTTGCCCAGATATGGTGCATCTCCGGGGATGTTTGCCCAGATATGGTGCATCTCCAGGGATGTTTGCCCAGATATGGTGCATCTCCAGGGATGTTTGCCCAGATATGGTGCATCTCCAGGGATGTTTGCCCAGATATGGTGCATCTCAGGAAAGTGCCCATTTGGCAACGTCTTATTTCTGTGTCTTAACTCGCCACGCACACCACTAGTTTTTTTTCCTCACCTCACACAAGTCAACAAAGTCTGTTTTTTTAACATCCATTGCGAATGATAGTTCCTCAGTATTTGAAGAATCTTTCCAACACTCCTGACCTCAATCACCAAGCCTCGGTGTGAAAGAGCCAAATATCATGATCTGATGAGCCCATATATCCAGTGGAAATTTATATTTTTTTAAGCTTTCTGTTCTGAGCTCACAGGTACAGGAAACTTTGAGAGCCCGAAATAGGCTAGTTGACACTGTTGCAAGTTCGTTAGCTACAACTTCAGGCTGTTGATGTGATCATTTGGTACAAATGTTGAACACTAGCAATAGCTCAAGTCAAGACATAGAAAAGGGAGGCAGTCAGGCAGAAAAGAGAGATGGATGTGATTGAAAGAACCAGAATTTTGAAACTCACAAGCTGCCTGCCTATGGTCTTTATTAAAACACCCGTTTTCAAAATGCACGTGCACACATAGGAGGTCCCATGAAAAATATAGAAATCAAACACCCCTCCAACTGATTCCTTCTGGTGCGTTGATATGGCTACATGCAGAGAAATAGTACTGAATTATGGGTAAATCACTTCTGAAATATAAGAATACAAGGTCATATATAATAAATGCCATTTAGCAGACACTTTTATCCAAAGCGACTTACATTTGCGGGAGGGGTGACAGGTAGCAACAGGTAGCCTAGTGGTTAGAGCGTTGGACTCGTAACAGAAAGGTTGCAAGGTTTAAAAAAAATCTGTTCTTCTGCTCCTGAACAAGACAATTAACCCAATGTTCCTAGGCCATCATTGACTTGCCTAGTTAAATGCATACATTTCTACTACGGGTGGCCCCAGCAGGAATCGAACCCATGATCACTGTCAGGGCCATGCTCTACCAACTGAGACACACAGGACCACAATGCAAAAAGGAATCTAAAGCATGGAGAACTGTCTCTACCGCCAAAACTATGGTAATCAGCGTTTTTTGGACGTGTCAGGACCCGGTTACGAACCCGGGTCTCCGGAGTGAGAAACAGTCACTTAACCAACTGAGCCACGAATAGTCGGCAGAACCCAGAAGATGAGGCAGACACAGCACTACTTGAGACGGTGTATTTAATGAAGTAAAAAGTGAAGTTCTTCAGGAAAACATGTAACTCCACAACCTTAAAAGGAATCCTACAAGAACAAAGGTAATCCTCCAAGACAAAAAAAGGTAAATCCACAAGGTGGAAGGTAAAGCACAAAAAGCCTCAAAAGATACTCAAAAACAAACAAACAAGAACAAAAACAGAATTCCACAAGAGAGTCCACCGGGATCAACAAGAGTTCACAGAGTACTAGGGCTGGGTGCTAACATACACACACAGAGCAATCAGGAGCAATCAGGGGAAACGAGGCACAGGTGCAAATAATAATGGGGATCAAGGGAAAACAAAAGGTCAAAAGGCACAATGGGGGCATCTAGTGACCAAAAACCGGAACAACCCTGGCCAAATCCTGACAGGACGGGCATTGTCACACCTGGATTAAATCCTTATACTATTGTTATATATAAACATAACCTAAATCAAAACATTGTAATACATTAAATGATGAATAATGTTTTATCTAAATGTCACATTCAGGGGTCGAAGATAAGGAGCTTTGAGAGCATTTTGTGCACTTGTATTAATTAGAGGACAATTGAGTCACTGACATTGTGTGTATAGACACACACACACTTTACCAGAAGTGCACAGGGTCGACACTGAGGAAATATAATGGACAAGCTCCATACCTCTGTAGGAAGATATGACACTGGATTGAGTATACAGACTTCTTTTCACTGTAAAGAAGGCACTACTGTAGGTCTCTGGGAATTTTTCCCTTGGGGTTTCTGCAACCAAATATAGACTGTCTGGATAAGGTGTGTATAGGCATGTTTATAATACTCTGTGTGTGTTTCTCAATATGCATACTAACTACTCAACACGCTTATGCTTCAAGTGCATTTCCGAGGAGAAGTTCTCTTAAGTACTTTCTTGTGAGGACGAGTGTGGAAAACGCATAAAACAATACATTTGAGAAGCATTCCACCTACTGTATTACCTCACACTGCACCTCATCATTCACTGAACCTTCTTCCAGCCAGAGATCTGTTTCCTGACGTGTTCCCCACGATGGGCTCTGACGTTATGCATCGGGTTAGGGCCTGTTTTTTTCCATCAATAACTAGAGTACGGTAGAGCTCGGCTATCACTAAATTGATCACGAAATGAAGTGAAATGAAATGAATTTGAAGTGGAGCCATTTGCTCATGCTCTGCTACACAGTACATAATATGGTTTCGGAAGTGCTTCAACCTCAAATATAAGACAAGAGAGATTCTTTCACAGAAAATAATGTTCCTTGAGTTTTGTCAGAGTTTAGTGATGAAAAGTAGCTAACAGCTAACTGGTCTCATCAGTGGCGATATTAGCATGCAAATCTTAGTGGGGCAAACTTAAAAATAAATAAAATGTTTTAGCTGCATGCCAGCAAAGCCACTACCCTACACAACACTAAACAATACATGAATTGCACTATAACAGTGACATGAGGTGCCCACAAACTGTTAGGACCTACATAAAGCTGTCCCAACAGCAGAGCTTTCTTTTCAGCACCATGGAGTGAATCCTTACCACCACTACACATGGCTATCTACCACAGCGCCAC
This sequence comes from Oncorhynchus gorbuscha, assembly GCF_021184085.1. Lineage (NCBI taxonomy): Eukaryota > Metazoa > Chordata > Actinopteri > Salmoniformes > Salmonidae > Oncorhynchus > Oncorhynchus gorbuscha. Next base: position 9,536,959 of record NC_060182.1, read on the forward strand.
CTGGCTATCAGCAGAGCCTTGTCTGGTAGCCAAACAATTCATTCAGGCTCATTTACTGCCTTTTAAAAAACATAGATGATATGGCTGACTTTCTTAAGGATCTGACCCCTTTTCGCAATTTTGCCTAAAATGACATACCCAAATCTAACTGCCTGTAGCTCAGTACCTGAAGCAAGGAAATGCATATTCTTGAAACCATTTAAAAGGAAGTTTGTGGAAATGTGAAAGTAATGTAGGAGAATAAAACACATTAGATCTGGTAAAAAAAAAATTACATCATCTTTGAAATGAAAGAGAAAGGCCATAATGTACTATTACAGGTTAGGAGCAATTTAGATTTTGGCCACTAGATGGCAGCAGTGTTTGTTCAATGTCTTAGACTGATTCAATGAACAATTGCATTTCTATTCAACATTTTGTATCAAGTTGGCCCAAATGTGCTTAATTGGATTTAATACATTTTCAAGTTCAGAACTGTGCACTCTCCTCTAACAATAGCATGGTATTATTTCACTGTAATAGCTACTATAAATTGGACAGTGCAGTTAGATTAACAAGAATTTAAGCTTTCTGCCCATATCAGATATGTCTATGTCCTGGAAAAAATGTATTGTTACTAAATGCTAATCACGTTAGCCTAAGTTAGCTCAACCGTCCCTGGGGGGGCGAGGGGACACCAATGCCATAGAGGTTAAACAAATGTGGTTTGTACTGACAATGGAGATGTACAAACTATGGCATAAGGGAACGACAAGCGGATAAGAGGCAGTCCGTCTTATCAATTAAGACATTAACGAGCAAGCTAGGATGGACGTAGTCAATATAACTATACGTTCAGCACTTTGTAAATGTACTGCGACAGAATTCAGAACAAAGGCCATTCTTACAGTATTCTCCCTGTACACCAAGTCAGAATAAATAAAAGTGGCATATAAGCAGACATTGAAAGCTCTTACAATATTGAATGATTTAATTTCTCTATAACAGGTTACAGGCTACATGTGCACCACCAAGTCAGAACAGTAGGCTAGGTTATGAGGGGGAATGGGACCAAACTATTAGGATGAAGCAGATTGGCTACTGACAGCTTACTACACAACATACACTTAGTATTACTTTCTTATCTACAGCATACATATCTCCCTGGCATATTACATCATTTATGTAGCAGTATACAACACATGTTTTGACTCACCTTGTTGTGCTGTGCTCAGTTGAACAAGTCCTTCTTGTGGTCAAATTTGTTCATCAAACTTTGTCATCAAAGTCTGGTAGTCTTTGGATTTATGGTGCTTTCAAGACAACTGGGAACTCTGGAAAAAAAAAACAGGTTGAATCATGACGTCAGTGATCTTCAGGTCAGAGCTCTAGAAAGAGGCCTGAGATAAGATGGCACAGGAGAGGAAGGCAGACGTTTTACGTGTCCCCAAACTATTGTGTTTTTTTCTGTTTATTTGCATTGTTTGTAACTTGTTTTTTTGCTTATTTTGTACATAATGTTGCCGCTACCGTCACATGACTGAAAATAACTTCTAGGCATCAGGACTGCTCACCACGGACTAGCAGAATCCTTTTTTTCCTTTCACGACTCTGACGAGCCCGGCACGAAGGATATACTGCATTCTCTGGAACAGGCCCAGATCCCCGCGATTTGCATGAAGAGGAGGCGGAGAAAAAGGGGCCAAATGGCAGGCTGCCTTCTGAGAATTTGTAGGCGATCGAATAAACCCCCACTTCCCTCCATTCTGCTAGCAATCTTTGGAGAATAAAATGGACGAGCTAAGCGGACCAACTGGACATTAAAAACTGTAACATCTTATGCTTCGCGGAGTCGTGGCTGAATGACGACACTATCAACATACAGCTGGCTGGTAACACGCTATACCGGCAGGATAGAACAGCGGTGTCTGGAAAGACAAGGGACGGCGGACAATGTATTTTTGTAAATAACAGCTGATGCACAGTATCTAAGGAAGTCTCGATCTATTGCTCGCCTGAGGTAGAGTATATCATGATAAGCTGCAGACCACACCATCTACCTAGAGAGTTTTCATCTGTATTTTTCGTTGCTGTTTACATACACCCAGAGTCAGAGGCTGGCACTGAGACAGCATTGAATGAGCTGTATTCCATCATAAGCAAACAAGAAAATGCCCAACCAGAGGCGGCGCTCCTAATAGCCAGGGACTTTAATGCTAACCAAATTTCTATCAGCAAACAAGATGTGCAACCAGCAGGAAAATACTCTAGACCACCTTTACTCCACACACATAGATGTATAGAACGCTCTCCCTCGCCCCCCACTTGGCAAATGTGACCATAATTCTATCCTCCTGATTCCTGCTAACAAGCAGGAAGCACCAGTGACTACATCAATAAAAAAAGTGGTCAGATGAAGAAGATGCTAATTTACGGGACTGTTCTGCTAGCACAGACTAAAATATGTTCCGAGATTCCTCCGATGGCATTGAGGATTACACCACATCAGGCATTGGCTTCATCAATACGGGCATTGATGATGTTGTCCCCACAGTGACCGTACGTACATACCCCAACCAGAAGCCATGGACTACAGGCAGCATCCGCACTGAGCTAAAGGCTAGAGCTGCCGCTTTCAATGAGCGGGACTCTAACCTGGAAGCTTATAAGAAATCCCGCTATGCCCTCTGACGAACCACCAAACAGGCAAAGCATCAATACAGGACTAAGATCAAATCGTACTACACCGGCGCTCATGCTTGTCGGATGTGGCAGGGCTTGCAAGCTATTACAGAATACAAAGGGAAGCACAGTCGCAATGGCAACTGCTCTGCCTCCGACCGCAAGGCACTACAGTGGGTAGTGCCAACGGCCCAGTACATCACTGGGGCCAAGCTTCCTGCCATCCAGGACCTCTATATCAGGCGGTGTCAGAGGAAGGCACTAAAAATTGTCAAAGACTCCAGCCACCCTAGTCAAAGACTTCTCTCTGCTACCGCATGGCAAGCGTTACCGGAGCGACAAGTCTAGGTCCAAGATGCTTCAAAACAGCTTCTACCCCCAAGCCAGAAGACTCATGAACATCTAATCAAATGGCTACCCAGACCAATTGCATTGCCCCCCAACCCCCCTCTTTACACCATGGCTACTCTGTTGTCATCTATGCATAGTCACTTCAATAACTCTACCTACAGTACATACTACCTCAATTTACCGGTGCCCCTGCACATTGACTCTTTACTGATACACCCCTGTATATAGTCTTGCTATTGCTGTTTTACTGCTGTTCTTTAATTACTTGTTACTTTTATCTTATTCTTGTCCGTATTTTTTGAAAATGCATTGTTGGTTGGGGGCTCATAAGTAAGCATTTCGCAGTAAGTATTCGGCGCATGGGACTAATACAATTTGATTTGAGTTCCCGACTTGGAATTCCGAGTTGGATGACCGTTCAAAACATATTTTCCTAGTCGGAGCTAGTTTTTTTTCTTAGTTCCCAGTTGTCTTAAACTCACTGAAGTCTGAAATTTCCCAGTTCCCGAGTTTCCAGTTGTTTTGAACACGGCAGAATAAATTGTGGAATGACAGCATGGCCAGTGTATTAAACCTTCTCTTGCCCCATGGCATGTGAATGTTTATCCTTTTAATCTTGGAAAAGAGACCCTTAAACCCAGATTTAGACCACACACCCACTCCATTGAATAGCAGGCTAGTGATTGCTTTGCAACTCTTGCAGTTGATTCCTTCAAACCACTCATTGTTAAATTTGCGATTTCCAACTTGTTGTGTACTGTTCATGTCCAATTGCCAATGAGCACCAATACATTTTTATGTATAATTTCTCTTCATTATTTATCTTCATATGACAAGGATTGAAAAGGTTTTGCCAGTAGATTGTCAACTTAATTCATGATGATGACTGCTAGCTTGCTCGCTAAGATTTTGAATGTATTATGTTGACATGATCAGGCCAATCAAAACTACGGTAGATGACGATATGTGACACATACTAATGTCAAAATAACATGCAAAACAGGCAACAGGTGGGGCTCAAACAATTCTTATTATTATTTGTATTTTTTTTACCTCAACAGGTCGCGCTCAGACATTCCTGCAGTCAGCATGCGAATTGCACACTCCCTCAACTTGAGACATCTGTGGCATTGTATTGTGTGACAAAACTTCACATTTTAGAGTGGCCTTTTATTGTCCCCGGCACAAGGTGCACCTGTGTAATGGCATGCTTTTTAATCAGCTTCTTGATATAACACACCTGTCAGGTGGATGGATTATCTTGGCAAAGAATAAATGCTCAAAAACAGGGATGTAAACAAACGTGCGCACAACATTTTAGAGAAAAAAGCTTTTTGTGCTTATGGAACATTTTTGTGGTATTTTATTTCAGCTTGGCACCAATACTTTACAGGTTGCATTTAAATGTTTGTTCAGTGCATAGTTTGTTCAGACCATAAATTATGTGAAGAATTGTATAAACTGCAGACACATGAGTTCACTCCTGATTCAGTCTTTGTTTGTGCCCAGGACTGTTATTAAGGTGCACGTTTGATATGAAGATCGGTGTTTCCCTTTAAGAACCACCGTAGCATTACGCATCTGCTTTCAACAATGCACTTGTCTTTCCGTGCGGCTCTCAAACGCAACTCAGGCATTCCGGTCATCCACCTCCAGCGCCTGAGCAGAGGCACACCGAGTCCTTACCGGAGACGGGAATCGCGGGGTAATCAAGAAGGCAGGCGGTAAACCATCCCGGGCTATAACGATGGAACCGTAAAAATAAATACGGAAGAGGGAACAGGTAAACCTCATTCTTTTTCGATTCAAGACGTTGTAGCCTAATGCCATTTGGCTTTGCTGTCATTTTACTAAGGATGCTCCGGTGTAGGGCACATCAACGACTGTGAATAAGTATGAATAGAGTATTTGAGAAATGGAGACATGCAGAGAGAGCTGCAAGATGTTGCCAAGCCGAAAAAAAATATTGTTTATAAAGAGCAGAGTTACGCACGCACTTCTAGCATAGGCCTAATGTTATGATGGTTGGTTGTTTGTTTGTGTCGCTGTCAGCAGCGAGCCTGCTGCTGCTAGGATGCAGCACAGATATGTGTTTACCTTGTCATCCTGCGCTATACGTTGGTAGCAGCGGTACTAGGCTATTCTCCGGCCAGGTGATCGCAACCCTTGCAGATTACGCGTCGGTCATTTGAGAATTTGCGTTATACATTATTGATGCAATCTATTTGGAAAGCTTTTGATAGAGATGGTTCATATAAATGGCAGGTTCAGTAAGCGTTGGGAAAAAGCACAGTAATCTCAAACCAAACACCTGCCATTTTAGTAGCCTACTAAAGTCGTGACTGGTCTCCTGGCATGCAATTTGACCTTGCAGTAGTTTTCGATTTTCAGTAAAATAGGAAATCTCACGGAAATATAAACATCTGTCTTGTGAAAGGGCTCTGGACTTTGTGTTTGTTGGTGGGTACATTCTAGATTGTAGGTCAGGTTTCTCACACTCTCTCCAAATGTCCTCTAGAAATATATGTTGTTTTCCCAGGAGTCTGCAGTGACTCAGCTTTGCATTGTGGTTGTTGGTGCATATGTTGATGACCTTAGGGGTAAAGGGCCCAGTTGTTGAGAACACATGCTCCACACATACACCCCGCATGCACCCCACATACAACCTGCATTCAACCTGCATACACCCCGCATGCTCCACACATACACCACGCATGCACCCCACATACAATCTGCATTTACCCTGCATACACCACGCATGCTCCACACATGCACCCCGCATACACCCCGCATGCTCCACACATGCACCCCGCATACACCCCGCATGCACCCCACATACAATCTGCATTTACCCTGCATACACCACGCATGCTCCACACATACACCCTGCATACACCACACATGCTCCACACATACACCCCGCATACACCACGCATGCTCCACACATACACCCCGCATACACCACGCATGCTCCACACATACACCCCGCATACACCACGCATGCTCCACACATACACCCCGCATACACCACGCATGCTCCACACATACACCCCACATACACCCCGCATGCTCCACACATACACCCCGCATGCTCCACACATACACCCCACATACACCCCGCATGCTCCACACATACACCCCGCATGCTCCACACATACACCCCACATACACCACGCATGCTCCACACATGCACCCCGCATGCACCCCACATACAATCTGCATTTACCCTGCATACACCACGCATGCTCCACACATACACCCCGCATACACCACGCATGCTCCACACATTCACCCTGCATTCACCCCACATATAACCTCTGCCTGGTTCCAAAACAACCTCTGCTTGTTTCCAAAACAACCATAGCCTGGTCCTTTCCTGTCTAACGACATCCTCTTTAGTGTTTGCAGATTGGAGAGGACTGTCACCGGACTGATCACATCAAATCACATTTTATTTGTCACGTGTCATAAACAGGTGTAGACAAACAGTCAAATGCTTACTTACAGGGTCTTTTTTCAACAATGCAGAGACACAATATATATATATATATATATATATATATATATATATATATAAATATATATTAAATAGTGACCCAATTAATAAATACACAGTGAATAATGAATAACAATGACGAGTAAAAAATAACATGGCTATATACAGGAAGTGGAAAACAACATGGCTATATACAGGAAGTGGAAAACAACATGGCTATATACAGGAAGTGGAAAACAACATGGCTATATACAGGAAGTAGAAAATAACATGGCTCTATACAGGAAGTAGAAAATAACATGGCTCTATACAGGAAGTAGAAAATAACATGGCTATATACAGGAAGTACCAGTAGCGAGTCGATGTGCAGGGGTACGGGATAATTGGGCTAGTTATGTACTGTACATATAGGTAGGGTTAAAGTGACTAGGCAACAGGATAGATAATAGACAGTAGCAGCCATTTGATTAGCTATTTAGCAGTCTTGTTTATCAGTCTTATGGCTTGGGGGTAGAAGCTGTCCAGTTATTGTGCCACCACCTATAGCCTTCAATGGACTCAGTGATGCTTTCCTTCAGATCTGCAAACACTGAAGGTGTAAGGGCTAGAGGTTAGACCAGGCCTGCTGGCACAGGCAATTTTCTGCTGTCCAATCCCAGTGAACGAATGACCAATCCACTGCCAGTATCATATTCGCTAGCTACACACATCCTGATATTAAAAACACACCCTTGATCCAGTCTGTTACTGGGCATTGGGCAGCTCACCTTTTGGATAAGTGGCGGAATGACTGTCTCCATGGTAGCTTGGCCATCACTGTCATAGCATGCTGTTTCCTGTCAGTCTCCATTGTACATATCTCTCTCTCCAACTCCTCCTGAGGTAGAGTACCTTGTGATAAGCTGTAGACCACACTATCTACCAAGTGAGTTCTCATCTATATTATTCATAGCCGTCTATTTCCCACCACAAACCAATGCTGGCACTAAGACCAGCTATATAAGTGATTCATCCAGTGGCACTGAGGAGAATACCACCTCAGTCACCGGCTTCATCAATGTGCATTGACGATGTCATGCCCACAGTGACCATAAGTACATATCCCAACCAGAAGCAATGGATTACAGGCAACAGCCGTACCGAGCTAAAGGCCAGAGCTGCCGCTCTATGCCACTTTACCCCTACCTACATCTACATTACCTTGACTAACCTGTACCCCCTGTATATAGCCTCGTTATTGCTATGTCATTTTGTTCTGTTACTTTTTATTACATTTTTTACTATAATTTATTTAGTAAATATTTTGTTAACTCCATTTCTGGAACTGCATTGTTGTTTAAGGGCTTGTAAATCAGCATTTCACGGTAAGGTCTGCACCTGTTGTATTCGGTTTGATTTGATTTTGATTGACTTCTCCTCCTACACCCACAAGCAGCTTTGTTAGTCCATTAGGCAGTAGTCTTTTCACCGGTCTTCTTGTCTCAATGTACTCCAAGCTTTCACCCGGACACTGCTCACTATATAAGATAACATAAGACATATAAGACAATTACTGCAGTGACTCCAGGCAAAAGGGAATTGCATTTCATGCTAAATGAAAGCAGTCCGATTGATTTAATTTGCATTATCTGACTGATTCTTTGTTTTCATTGGGGGATTTGCACGCAGTGATATCCAACTATAACACCATCTTGTTGAAGGGCAACAGGAATGTAATCTGAGCCAGTGACCCTCTCCTATAGCACTCTAACCACTGAACCCACAGTATCTTACTCTCTGAATGTCTGCATCTATCTTCTCTCTATTATTCACAATCCTAAAGTGTAGTTGGATAAGTCAATATGCTTGAAACGGGCTACCAACGTTCTAGTTATAGTGGAGCCTTCCTCTTCCAAGCTTCTTTCTTCCTGGAAAGACCTTTTCGTGTCATTATTCCTATGAGCCGGTCGCTCTCCACAGTACAAATGCTGAACTCTGGAATTCCAAGCATCTGTCAATAGTGCTGAAACAGAGATATTACCACTTATTCAGGGTATTCTCTTTTTAAACTTGACAAAGTCAACATAGTCCTCCAGTTTAGTTCATTTTGACAGGTCCATTTCCTGTGAACTTGTCTCTTTGGGACATCTTTTTCAATTTGTCCCAGTTTTGCGTGTTTTCCCAACAAGCTACTTTTGGTTTCTTCTTTGTTAATAATGTGATGTCCCTGTACACGATGCCATCTTCATCCTGAAGGCAATCTAATCGAAAGATTGAATTTAGAAAACATATATTTCCTGTTCCACCATGTCCCTACACTGATCATGGCTCAGAGAGAAATATTGTGCTTAGTGAGATTACGAATCCACATGTACTTCATATTTTTGTTGTTGTTGCTTTCTTGGCAATGGGGGTGAATCACGGTGGACAATGCCCCGAGCCAAGCCTGTAAATAACACTCCTAACAGCAGTATGGAGCTAACAGGGAGCGCTAATGGCCATTGGGCACATGTACAGTACACTCGCACAGTCTCTGGTTAAACAGGGTTTCTAGAGGTCCTGATAACATCACAGATAGACTGCTCAGCGAGAGGGGTCTCTGGTCAGTTAGGGGCAGGATGCTGCAACGGGATGTCAGGATCTTTCTGGAGAGCGCTCAAATTGAAAAACTAAAGCTGTGTTCAAATACTCATACTAACCTTACTATTTGTGATGTAAATTGAGTATGTAGTATGCTTATTGGTCATAGTATGGATATAGTTAGTATGCCAAAAGTTACCGGATGTCGTACAACAACGGCGAAAATACAAAGTATACAAGCAGTGGACACTATTTCCGTGCTTTTAGGGCCCATAATGCAATTCTTCAGAAAATGGGCGTGGCCTCACATCGTTTTCAGATTTGAAGAAAATGGAGGAAAATATCCAATGAGAGTGGATACAAATGCATTGCTTTAACTAATTATGACGAATGTTTAGAAAATGTCGGGCAATGTAATAATGTTATGACTTTTCAAATAAGTTATGTTGGCTGGAAATGTGTTAGCTATGCTGTCCTTACGAACCACATCATTACAGCAGTATGTACCGGTATGTTAGCTAGCTACCTAACGTTAGTTGCCTACTAATACATCAAACCTGCCAGTATATTAACTATATGCTATCTAACTAACTACCAAACGTTTATTGACATGATGAATCCTGTAATTCTTAGTTTAGCTTAGTGGTATAGTCAATTGTGCGTTCTCAATGGACATTCTGGTGCTTTCGTAAATTCGCTCTGGTTATCTACTCCGATTTCAGAGCACTCTCATCTGAGTGTACCAGAGCGCAGAGTAACTGATGAATTTACGAACGTACCAGAGTGCAGAGTAACTGATGAATTTACAAACGTACCAGAGCGCAGAGTAACTGATGAATTTACAAACGTACCAGAGTGCAGAGTAACTGATGAATTTACAAACGTACCAGAGTGCAGAGTAACTGATGAATTTACAAACGTACCAGAGTGCAGAGTAACTGATGAATTTACAAACGTACCAGAGTGCAGAGTAACTGATGAATTTACAAACGTACCAGAGTGCAGAGTAACTGATGAATTTACAAACGTACCAGAGTGCAGAGTAACTGATGAATTTACAAACGTACCAGAGTGCAGAGTAACTGATGAATTTACGAACGTACCAGAGTGCAGAGTAACTGATGAATTTACAAACGTACCAGAGTGCAGAGTAACTGATGAATTTACAAACGCTGAACAGAGTAACTGATGAATTTACAAACGCTGGAGTGCAGAGTAACTGATGAATTTACAAACGTTGAGTGCAGAGTAACTGATGAATTTACAAACGTACCAGAGTGCAGAGTAACTGATGAATTTACAAACGTACCAGAGTGCAGAGTAACTGATGAATTTACAAACGGTCAGAGTCAGAGTAACTGATGAATTTACAAACGTTTCTGAGTGCAGAGTAACTGATGAATTTACAAACGTTAGAGTGCAGAGTAACTGATGAATTTACAAACGTACAGAGTGCAGAGTAACTGATGAATTTACAAACGTCCAAAGTGCAGAGTAACTGATGAATTTACAAACGCACCAGAGTGCAGAGTAACTGATGAATTTACAAACGTCACAGAGCGTCGTAACTGATGAATTTACAAACATTTGTTAGAGTGCAGAGTAACTGATGAATTTACGAACGTAAGAGTGCAGAGTAACTGATGAATTTACCGTAGAGAGTGCAGAGTAACTGATGAATTTACAAACGTCAACTGAAAGCAGAGTAACTGATGAATTTACAAACGTACTAGAGTGCAGAGTAACTGATGTTTACTGTACGTCATTAGAGTGCAGAGTAACTGATGAATTTACAAACGTATTAGTAGTGCAGAGTAACTGATGAATTTACAAACGTTCACTCTGCAGAGTAACTGATGAATTTACAAACGACCAGAGTGCAGAGTAACTGATGAATTTACAAACGTTGGTGCAGAGTAACTGATGAATTTACAAACGTCCAGAGTGCAGAGTAACTGATGAATTTACTTCGTACCAGAGTGCAGAGTAACTGATGAATTTACAAACGTACCAGAGTGCAGAGTAACTGATGAATTTACAAACGTACCAGAGTGCAGAGTAACTGATGAATTTACAAACGTTGTCACAGAGTGCAGAGTAACTGATGAATTTACGTAACGTATGGAGTGCAGAGTAACTGATGAAGTTACAAACGTACCAGAGTGCAGAGTAACTGATGAATTTACAAACGTACCAGAGTGCAGAGTAACTGATGATTTACAAACGTATTGCAGAGTGCAGATAACTGATGAATTTACAAACGTATTAGTGCAGAGTAACTGATGAATTTACAAACGTACCAGAGTGCAGAGTAACTGATGAATTTACAAACGTCCAGAGTAAGAGTAACTGATGAATTTACAAACGTACCAGAGTGCAGAGTAACTGATGAATTTACAAACGTAAGAGTGCAGAGTAACTGATGAATTTACGAACTATCAGAGCGCAGAGTAACTGATGAATTTATTTGTGCCAGAGCGCAGAGTAACTGATGAATTTACGAACGTAAGAGTGCAGAGTAACTGATGAATTTACTAACGTAGCAGAGCGCAGAGTAACTGATGAATTTACAAACGTATATAGAGTGCAGAGTAACTGATGAATTTACAAACGTATCAGAGTGCAGAGTAACTGATGAATTTACAAACGGTATTCAGAGTGCAGAGTAACTGATGAATTTACAAACGTCCTAGAGTGCAGAGTAACTGATGAATTTACAAACGTGCCAGAGTGCAGAGTAACTGATGAATTTACAAACGTACCAGAGTGCAGAGTAACTGATGAATTTACAAACGTACCAGAGTGCAGAGTAACTGATGAATTTACAAACGTATTGCAGAGTGCAGAGTAACTGATGAATTTACAAACGTACCAGAGTGCAGAGTAACTGATGAATTTACAAACGTACCAGAGTACAGAGTAACTGATGAATTTACAAACGTACCAGAGTGCAGAGTAACTGATGAATTTACAAACGTACCAGAGTACAGAGTAACTGATGAATTTACAAACGTACCAGAGTGCAGAGTAACTGATGAATTTACAAACGTACCAGAGTGCAGAGTAACTGATGAATTTACAAACGCTGAACACCCGTTGAATATGGCTGGAGCAAAAATAGCATAATTACATTGTTGAAAGCAGCACAGTTACCATCACCAACGCTCTGATAACATGAAAACTACCTAACCAGCTCTGCTAGGGCGAGTAAAATGGTCACAGTCACGTGTTCTCTAATTTGTTTCTGGAAGTAGCTGGCAATCTAGCCAACGTTAGAAGGCTCGGGTCAACCCTAATCCTCGGCCAGAGCGTTCCAGTGTGGAAACAAACGCTCCAAACTGCGAGAGCGCACTCTGAGCACCCTCTGGTACTCCAGTTTGTATTTAAGAACACACACACAAAGTCGTAAAATGTCTAGCTAGTCATTTGTTATGCTAAGAAGCTAGTAAGAGGTTGCAGAGCAACAGCATCAACTTCCGGGAGACAGGCGAAGAGCTAGTACGCTCAACTGAAAGGATACTGTTTGTTTACAGTGTACTAAAATTAACTAATAGTATGTACTCATTAAGTATGTAGTATACAGTATATTAGTATGGGTATTCAAACACATCTTCACTCTGGACCCAACAGATTAGACCAAATCATGGTTAGCAATACAAATGTTGGCTGTGACTCATCTGCTTAGGATCTCCACTGTCCAATGGTTGGAATTTCCCTCTTCGTACCAAAGTTATTTGAGTGGTTTCAAAACACAACGTATGGAGAGAGAAGCAAAATGGTTGTCACATAGGCACTTACAGTAGTTGTATATGTAGTAGCGATGGTGGAAAAATCCATGCAGTTACATATCGGGATATTATATTCTACGATTAATTGCAATGTTATATTTGACATTATTGCAATGTTATATTTGACATTATTACAATATTATTTTTTTGTGCTAGTCAGATGTACCTGCACCAAAACTCTGGTATGTTTCCTCCTAAAGCTTGTTCTCTATCTACTTAAAAACAAAACAAATCTGTACATTTATTTCCCATACTGATCAAAACTTGTTTCCTAATGGATGTCTTTTGTGCCTCTGCAGCAGACATATGGTGAGCAATGTCTGGTACAGCAAATCGCAGTATATATAGGATCGTAAGAATTGTGAGAATTGCCATACATATCGTATCAGCACCTAAGTATGGTGATAATATGGTATTGTGAGGTCCCTGGGGGCAATTCCCCGTCCTAATATGTATACGGTGTTTATATATCAGGCCTGCTTGCTTAAACCACAATTCCAGGGCGAGGAGAGGTTCCTGAATATGTTAACAAAGATGGCAACACACATAAACATTGCATGTGGCAACATTTGTTATGATAATCTTTGTCACTTTAGTGGAGGTGCTCTTGCTGTTTCTCAGAAGGGGAACGGTGCTGGATCCTGACCTGTTATATCCAGATGTCAGCCCAATATGGCTCCCCTCTTCTCTTCTCCCCCTCTCCACCTAGCTTCTCCTCCCGCTCTCCACCTCGCTTCTCCTCCCCTCTTCCTTCCCACTCCCTCTCCTTGCCCTCTCTTCTCCACCCCCTCTTCTCCCCCTCTCCACCTCAGTCTCCTCCCGCTCTCCACCTCGCTTCTCCTCCCCCTCTCTTCCCTCTCCCACTCTCCTTGCCCTCTCTTCTCCACCCCCTCTTCTCCCCCTCTCCACCTCGCTTCTCCTCCCCCTCTCTTCCCTCTCCCACTCTCCTTGCCCTCTCTTCTCCACCCCCTCTTCTCCCCCTCTCCACCTCGCTTCCCCCCCTCTTCTCCCCTCTCCACCTCGCTTCTCCCCTCTCCACCTCACTTCTCCTCCCCCTCTCTTCCCTCTCCCGCTGGGAGCCCTCTCTTCTCCACCCCCTCTTCTCCCCCTCTCCACCTCACTTCTCCTCCCCCTCTCCCGCTGGGAGCCCTCTCTTCTCCACCCCCTCTTCTCCCCCTCTCCACCTCACTTCTCCTCCCCCCCTCTCTTCCCTCATTCCTCTTCTCCACCCCCTTCTCCCTCTCCAAACCTCTCTTCCCTCACTCCTCTCCCCCTCCCTCTCCCGTTTTCCTCCCCCTCCCCTCTCATAGCATTTTCGTGGATGGGTGTACAGAGCTCTGCTGCTGTAAGCTGCTCTGCAGTGCAGTGACTAGGCAGGATTTTTTTTAGATTCTTCGTAATGAAATGTGTTGTCCTGCCGAGTGCCGCAAGCTACTCTCTACTTGGCCTCAGTGCTCACACTGTCCCCTTTGGACATACAGGAGAATAATACCTGAAACCAGTTAGAGGCAGACTACTGCACTGGAGCTGTGTCCTGTCAGAGCTGAACCATGTCTTTAGGCTTGTAGCTGGAAGTCCTACTTAGCTGGGAGTCCTACTTAGCTGGGAGTCCTACTTAGCTGGGAGTCCTACTTAGCTGGGAGTCCTACTTAGCTGGGAGTCCTACTTAGCTGGGAGTCCTACTTAGCTGGGAGTCCTACTTAAAGTTGTTTTGATCTTTTGGTTGTGACTGGGAGTGTACTCTCCACTCATACATTTTGTCAGTGTGATGATGTTAATATCTGTGGCATTAGGAGCTGTGCTGGGCTGGTGTTGTGAGCGGGGACAAACTCCACTATCGGCTGGCTGTTCTGGGCTGGTGTTGTGAGCGGGACATGCTCCACTATCGGCTGGCTGTTCTGGGCTGGTGTTGTGAGCGGGACATGCTCCACTATCGGCTGGCTGTTCTGGGCTGGTGTTGTGAGCGGGACATGCTCCACTATCGGCTGGCTGTTCTGGGCTGGTGTTGTGAGCGGGGACAAACTCCACTATCGGCTGGCTGTTCTGGGCTGGTGTTGTGAGCGGGGACAAACTCCACTATCGGCTGGCTGTGCCGGCCGACCTGATGAGAGCGTGTGAGTTATCATCATCCAGGGAGGAGAAGTGCAGTGCTGAAAACAAAGATAGATCTATTATGCTTTAGAAAAACTGTCAGATCAACTATTGGGCCTAAAGCAAACGTATGTAACTTATTCTATAGCAGCTGTTCCACCACAACTGCTCAGATATTCAGAAACCAGCTACCAGGTTCGTAAATACTAGACTGATGAGTGTGGGTATAGACAGTGATTGAGCGAGAGAGAGAGAGAGAGCTAGGATGCTGTGCTAGGTTTCTGGTGCGACTGCTACTTTTTCTGTTATTAAAACATTACAATACATTCATTAGAGAATTCACAACTGTGTGTGTGTACGTGTGTGTGTGTGTGTGTGTGTGTGTGTGTGTGTGTGTGTGTGTGTGTGTGTGTGTGTGTGTGTGTGTGTGTGTGTGTGTGTGTGTGTGTGTGTGTGTGTGTGTGTGTGTGTGTGTGTGTGTGTGTGTGTGTGTGTGTGTGTGTGTGTGTGTGTGTGTGTGTGTGTACCCAGGGACAGTGATAGAGCTGCTATGAGTCACTCTGTCTCTCTATCCAATCCGTAGGGTGTACTGTACATTGTGAGTCAGAAGCCACAGAGTTTCACTAGTCTACTGAAACACAGAAGAGGGAAATATTAACCTGCGTTGTTTCATTTTTCAAGCACATTAATATACACTATATATACAAAAGTATATGGACACCCCTTCAAATTAGTTTATTCAGCTAATTCAGCCACACCCGTTGCTGACAGGTGTACAAAAATTGAACACAGCCATGAAATTGCCCTAGACAAAGATCTGCTGTACAATGGCCTTACTGAAGAGCTCAGTGACTTTCAACGTGGCACCGTCATAGGATGCCACCTTTCCAACAAGTCAGTTCGTCAAATTTCTGCCCTGCTAGCGCTGCCCCAGTCAACTATAAGTGCTGTTATTGTGAAGTGGGAACGTCTAGGAGCAACACCAGCTCAGCCGCATAGTGGCAGGCCACACAAGTTCACAGAACGGGACCGCCGAGTGATGAAGTGCGTAGCGCATAAAAATCATCTGTCCTCGGTTGCAACACTCACTATCGAGTTCCAAACTGCCTCTAGAAGCAACGTCAGCACAAGAACTGTTTGTCGGGAGCTTCATGAAATGGGTTTCCATGGCCGAGCAGCCGCACGCAAGCCTAAGATCCCCATGCGCAATGCCAAGCGTCGGCTGGAGTGGTGTAAAGCTCACCGCCATTCGGTGAATCACGCTTCACCACCTGGCAGTCCGATGGATGAGTCTGGGTTTGGCGGATGCCAGGAGAACGCTACCTGCCTGACTGCATAGTCCCAACTGTAAAGTTTGGTGGAGGAGGAATAATGATCTAGGGCCGTTTTTCATGGTTCGGGTGAAGGGAAATCTTAACACATACAATGACATGCTAGACGATTATCTGCTTCCCCAACATTGTGGCAACAGTTTGGGGAAGGCTCTTTCCTGTTTTGGCATGCAATGTCCCCGTGCACAAAGCGAGGTCCATACAGACATGGTTTGTTGAAATCGGTGTGGAAGAACATCACTGGCCTGCACAGAGCCCTGGTCTAAACCCCATCGAACACCTTCGGGATGAATTGGAATGCCGACTGCGAGCCAGGCCTAATCGCCCAACATCAGTGCCCAAACTCACAAATGCTCTTGTGGCTGAATGGAAGCAAGTCCCCGCAGCAATGTTCCAACATCTAGTGGAAAGCCTTCCCAGAAGAGTGGAGGCTTTTATAGCAGAAAAGGGGGGACCAACTCCATATTAATGCTCATGATTTTGGAATGAGATGTTCAACGAGCAGGTGCCACCATACTTTTGTACATCTCTGTATGTACAGCAGCACGTATAACACACGTGTCAGACTCCCACTGGATGTTCATCACGTGTCAGACTCCCACTCCATGTTCATCACACGTGTCAGACTCCCACTCCATGTTCATCACACGTGTCAGACTCCCACTCCATGTTCATCACACGTGTCAGACTCCCACTCCATGTTCATCACACGTGTCAGACTCCCACTCCATGTTCATCACACGTGTCAGACTCCCACTCCATGTTCATCAAGATGTATACTTGAGTGACCGGAAAAACACCCTTTCTCTTTCCATCTCTCTCTCTCTCTCTTCCCATCTCTCTCTCTCTCTTCCCATCTCTCTCTTCTCTCTCTCTGTCTCTTCCATCTCTGTCTCTTCCATCTCTCTCTCTCTCTTCCATCTCTCTCTCTCTTCCATCTCTCTCTCTCTCTCTCTCCCTCTCTCTTTGTCTCTCTTCCCATCTCTCTCTCCCTCTCTTCCCATCTCTCTCTCTCTCCATCTCTCTCTCTCCCACCTTGCTCTCTCTTCCCATCTCTCTCTCTCTCTCTCTCCCCACCTTGCTCTCTCTTCCCATCTCTCTCTCTTCCCATCTCTCTCTCTCTATTACCTTTTTTCCTCAAACACATGCGCGCTGCAGCGTCTTGTACAGGAAGTTATTGGTTGTGTATGAGATTAGTCGAGGTCACCTTTCCCTGGGAGAACATGAACATTCTCTCTATTTCTTTCTCTCTAATATATGAAGACTCTCCATCGATCTCTGGCCTCCTTCCCTCTCTTCTCTCTCTGTCCACATGTCTCTGTCATCAGCGTTGAAGCATGCTGCTGGACCTTTCTGATGCTACCAGTGGTTCTGGCTGGGGATGCTGTTACATAAGAGAGCTTAATAAATCCTGTATGAATGCCTTGCGATGTAAGTAGTAGGAAATACTGCCTGCCTGCTCCTGTCAACCAGGGATATTGGTGCTGTAGGCTGGAGCAGAGAAGAAGAGGATGGGGAAGTCTAGTGCTGAGTGATTAACACAGATGTCGTTTTTTCCCTGCTTATTAAACAACTAATTGTCCGATGTCTGTTCAATTACTTGAATTCCATTTCTGTTTTTTTGTGTGAGCCCAACGCAGCAATACTCTAGAGAGAATTCAAATCATTCACGAGAGAAATTAAGTCAAGAATGATGTTTGACGCTGGGCTTAAGGGAGTTGTAGTTTTCATTAAGCAAATATACATCCTAGTTCAGCGCAGAAACGTGGTAATTAACTACACTAACCATAATCCATTGAGGCTGACCAATGCACTTTTACGCACAGATCGCATGAGAGAGGAATGTAGGCAACACACAACAATGAGAGGGATAGAGAGTGACAGTTCGTGAAACTATGCCATATCTACTTTGAAGAACTAGTCAAATGATTTCATCAGACAGCTGTGCGGCATACTTTGGCAGCCTAGATAAATATGATGACTACAGACGGTACAGTATGGGGAGCACAGAGATAACGTTGTCTAGCTGCCTGCTACTGTCTGAGCAGAGATGATGACTTTGAAGAGACAAATAATAAAGTAATCAAATAAAAACTAAGTAATATTTACATATTTTATTATTTCATAGTCATTTATTATTTTTATATCCATGTCTACCCAATGTGGAGCTGACAGAGACAATGGAATATTTTCTATGTTTTGGCAATTGAATGTCCACTACTTTTGGCTTTGGAATTTCCATTTAAAAAATCTAAAATGATTTTAATGCCCATTATTTCATAATGCATTTAACGTGTCAAAAAAATGATTGAAACCAACATTTTAAAACATTATTTTTTAATAATCGAACCTAACCAAAATTGACCTCAAAAAGCACTAATTGCTCAGCATGGCAGCAAACATCCCAGAGAGTTCAGCTCCTATCGATCTGATCTTCTTTACTCTGTTTACTACTACTTTATGGGAGCGTGTGTGTGTGTGTGTGTGTGTGTGTAAGAGGGATTGTCTATTTTTGTTTATTTTTGTATTTAATCATGTTACCCTGTTTTCCCAAATCAAAAGGCTTTGATTGGCGCAGAGGGTTTGACGTTGCTAAGTGACAGCCAATAACAGGAAAGCCATCATGGCTTCCTCCTCCAAGCTCACGCCCTGTGGCTGTAGAGATCCCAGAGGGGGTTATGAGTGATGAGATAAGGTGACAACCAGCTGGGTCTCTCTCTGTCAAAGGGTGATTCAGCACAGTTACTCTACACGGCAGGGTTGGAACAAACAGTACATTACTGCTCAATCCTGCAGGGCAAGGAAGGTGGAGCAACATAAACTACAGGGTAGCATTGTCTTTGAGAGTCTAATGGACTGGCTGTGTTCACATAAGAGTAGGGCCCTTTCATGATCAAAAACACTGTATAGATATATATATATATAATTTAGGAGACACTCTAATCTAGTAGTGAGTGCATACATTTTCATATTGGCCCCCCGTGGGAATCTAACCCACAACCCTGGCTTTGCAGGTGCCATGCTCTTCCAACTTAGCCACACGGGACCACAGATGGATGGATGGATGGATAGAGTAGACCCCACCTCCACATTAGATCCCGCCTCCTAGCCAAACTATGGTTCCACATACAACACATAACTGATAACAGAGGGAAGGAAGATGGACAAGAAAGGAATAACTATATTGGAGAGTATTTTCAGAAGACGGGAGGAGAGGAAGAGAGGGGATGAGGTGGAGGAGAGGGGATGAGGAGGAGAGGAGGAGGTCACGACCAGTCGTGAGAGTGTAAGGAGGGTTGGGAGACTGAGAAGGCCTCTTGAAGTCAGAACAGGGAGCAAAAGGAGGCCACCTCTAGCTCTGAGCCCACACAGACAGAAGGATGGGTGGGTTTATGGAGAAGCCTGAGGGAGGTTTAGGGCGCATCCTTAGGGTGGACACTTGGCTCCTGAGCTCACTAAATCCTGTGTTCTATTATTGATGGGTTTAATCCCCTCTTTCCCTGCATGTACTCTCTCCCCCCTCTCTCTCCTCTCATTATGCCTGCTGATCACTCTATCGCTCCCCTCTCACTCTCTGCTCTCTCCCCCTCTCTCTCCTCTCATTATGCCTGCTGATCGCTCTACCTCTCCCCCTCTCCCCTCTCTCCTGTCTCTCCCCCTGTCTCTCTCTCCTCTCATTATGCCTGCTGATCACTCCTCCCCCCTCTCTCTCTCCTCTCATTATGCCTGCTGATCACCCTACCTCTCCCTTTCTACCTCCCCGATCATGTCTGTCTCTTCCCCTCGCTCTCCTCTCATTATGCCTGCTGATCAATCTATCTCTCCCTTTCTACCTCCCCAATCAGGTCTCTCTTCCTCTCTCTCTCTCCTCTGTCTCTCCTCTCATTATGCCTGCTGATCACCCTACCTCTCCCCCTCTCTCTCCTCTCATTATGCCTGCTGATCACTCTACCTCTCCCCCTCTCTCTCTCTCCTCTCATTATGCCTGCTGATCACCCTACCTCTCCCCCTCTCTCTCCTCTCATTATGCCTGCTGATCACCCTACCTCTCCCCCTCTCTCTCTCTCCTCTCATTATGCCTGCTGATCACCCTACCTCTCCCCCTCTCTCTCTCTCTCTCATTATGCCTGCTGATCACTCTACCTATCCCCCTCTCTCTCTCTCCTCTCATTATGCCTGCTGATCACTCTACCTCTCCCCCTCTCTCTCCTCTCATTATGCCTGCTGATCACTCTACCTCTCCCCCTCTCTCCTCTCATTATGCCTGCTGATCACCCTACCTCTCCCTTTCTACCTCCCCAATCAGGTCTGTCTCTCTCAATCCATCACTTATTGTCTCCCCAGACTGTGTACCTTGAACACTAGACCGACTGTGTACCTTGAACACTAGACCGACTGTGTACCTTGAACACTAGACAGACTGTGTACCTTGAACACTAGACAGACTGTGTGCCTTGAACACTAGACAGACTGTGTGCCTTGAACACTAGACAGACTGTGTGCCTTGAACACTAGACAGACTGTGTGCCTTGAACACTAGACAGACTGTGTGCCTTGAACACTAGACAGACTGTGTGCCTTGAACACTAGACAGACTGTGTGCCTTGAACACTAGACAGACTGTGTGCCTTGAACACTAGACAGACTGTGTGCCTTGAACACTAGACAGACTGTGTGCCTTGATCACTAGACAGACTGTGTGCCTTGATCACTAGACAGACTGTGTGCCTTGAACACTAGACAGACTGTGTGCCTTGAACACTAGACAGACTGTGTGCCTTGATCACTAGACAGACTGTGTGCCTTCAGACCCATATCTTATAATTGGCCTTCACCCAACATTGCGATGAATTTCAACCTGAGCTTTGACAGCATGTTTATTAGGTCATATTGAAAGATCAAAACAACTGTCTCGACAGACTTTATTTAGGTTTAGTTTACTATCACTAAATCAAATACAGAATTGTTTTCTGTTGAAGCACAAACACTGTCAGACGAATGAGTGGTGATTGGCTGCTTCTCCCTGATGTTCTGTCTGGCTGGGCTGATCCCAGATCTGTGCCATCCCTGGCTCCTGCCATCTTGTGTCAGCTCTCAGCACAATGCTGAGACATCCATAGTTCTCACCAACGAAGCCTGCGCGCACGCGTGTGTGTGTGTGTGTGTGACCTCACTGTCTTCTTCGTGCTTGAATATAATAGCTTGTTTTGTTGGTTTAAAACAGTATGTGATGTCATGTCCTGCCTCGTCCACAGAGTCAGTACCTGTTTGTGTGTTGTTTGTTTTCCTCTCAGGCTGGCTGTCACTGCAGAGTGATAGAGAGACACGGAGAAAGACGAGAGGAGGAGAGAGGAGTCTGCCTCCATGTCTGCTCCTGTCCCTTCCAGTCGGAGATCTGCGTCTGGCTCACGCAGGTACAGCACTGCAGACACACCTACCTACCTACCTACCTACCTACCTACCTACCTACCTACCTACCTACCTACCTACCTACCTACCTACCTACCTATCTAAAACTCATACTCTCTCTGTCTGTCGTCATTTCTCTACATCTTCCGCAATCTTTGTCCTTTCACTTTGTTTTTAGATTAACTTAACTCTTATGTAGTCAACCTCTCAGTCGAACTTCCTCAATCAACCCCCTCAGTCAACCTCAGTCAACCCCCTCAGTCAACCTCAGTCAACCCCCTCGGTCAACCTCTGTCAACCCCCTAGGTCAACCTCTGTCAACCTTTCTCAGTCAACCTCTTATTCAACATCTTAGTCAATCTATTAGTCAACCTTCCTCAGTCAACCTCTTAGTCAACCCCCTCAGTCAATCCTCTCAGTCAACCTCTTAGTCAATTCCCTCAGTCAACCTTCCTCAGTCAACCTCTTAGTTAACCTCTCAGTCAACCTTCCTCAGTCAACCTCTCAGTCAACCTCTCAGTCAATCCCCTTCAGTCAACATCTTATTCAACCTCTTAGTTAACCTCTTATTATTATTATTATTATTATTATTATTATTAGTCAACCTCTTAGTCAACCCCTTAGTCAACCCCTTAGTCAACCCCTTAGTCAACCCCTTAGTTAACCCCTTAGTTAACCTCTTAGTTAACCTCTTAGTCAACCTCTTAGTCAACCTCTTAGTCAACCTCTTAGTCAACCTCTTTGCCAAACCCTTAGTTAACCTCTTAGTCAACCTCTTAGTCAACCTCTTAGTCAACCTCTTTGCCAAACCCTTAGTTAACCTCTTAGTCAACCTGGTAGTTAACCTCTTTGCCAAACCCTTAGTTAAACCCTTAGTCAACCTCGTAGTTAACCTCTTAGTTAACCTCTTAGTTAACCTCTTAGTCAACCTCGTAGTTAACCTCTTTGCCAAACCCTTAGTTAAACCCTTAGTCAACCTCGTAGTTAACCTCTTAGTTAACCTCTTAGTCAACCTCTTAGTCAACCTCTTAGTCAACCTCTTTGCCAAACCCTTAGTTAACCTCTTAGTCAACCTCGTAGTTAACCTCTTTGCCAAACCCTTAGTTAAACCCTTAGTCAACCTCGTAGTTAACCTCTTAGTTAACCTCTTAGTCAACCTCTTAGTTAACCTCTTAGTCAACCTCTTAGTTAACCTCTTAGTTAACCTCTTAGTTAACCTCTTAGTTAACCTCTTAGTTAACCTCTTATTATTATTATTATTATTATTATTATTAGTCAACCTCTTAGTTAACCTCTCAGTTAACCCCTAAGTTAATTAGTTAACCTCTTAGTCAACCTCTCAGTCAACCTTTTAGTCAACCACTTAGTCAACCTCGCAGTCAACCTCTCAGCCAACCCCTTTGTCAACCCCTTAGTCAACCCCTTAGTCAACCCCTTAGTCAACCCCTTAGTCAACCCCTTAGTCAACCTCTTAGTTAAGCTCTTTGTCAACCTCTTAGTCAACCTCTTAGTCAACCTCTTTGCCAAACCCTTAGTCAACCTCTTAGTTAACCTCTCAGTTAACCCCTTAGTTAATTAGTTAACCTCTTAGTCAACCTCTCAGTCAAACCCTTAGTTAACCTCTTAGTCAACCTCTCAGTCAAACCCTTAGTTAACCTCTTAGTCAACCTCTTAGTTAACCTCTTAGTTAACCTCTTAGTCAACCTCTTAGTTAACCTCTTAGTTAACCTCTTAGTTAACCTCTTAGTTAACCTCTTAGTTAACCTCTTATTATTATTATTATTATTATTAGTCAACCTCTTAGTTAACCTCTCAGTCAACCTCTTAGTTAACCTCTCAGTTAACCCCTTAGTTAATTAGTTAACCTCTTAGTCAACCTCTCAGTCAACCTTTTAGTCAACCACTTAGTCAACCTCGCAGTCAACCTCTCAGCCAACCCCTTTGTCAACCCCTTAGTCAACCCCTTAGTCAACCCCTTAGTCAACCCCTTAGTCAACCTCTTAGTTAAGCTCTTTGTCAACCTCTTAGTCAACCTCTTAGTCAACCTCTTTGCCAAACCCTTAGTCAACCTCTTAGTTAACCTCTCAGTCAACCTCTTAGTTAACCTCTCAGTTAACCCCTTAGTTAATTAGTTAACCTCTTAGTCAACCTCTCAGTCAACCTTTTAGTCAACCACTTAGTCAACCTTGCAGTCAACCCCTTTGTCAACCCCTTTGTCAACCCCTTAGTCAACCCCTTAGTCAACCCCTTAGTCAACCCCTTAGTCAACCTCTTAGTTAAGCTCTTTGTCAACCTCTTAGTCAACCTCTTAGTCAACCTCTTTGCCAAACCCTTAGTCAACCTCTTAGTTAACCTCTCAGTCAACCTCTTAGTTAACCTCTCAGTTAACCCCTTAGTTAATTAGTTAACCTCTTAGTCAACCTCTCAGTCAAACCCTTAGTTAACCTCTTAGTCAACCTCTCAGTCAACCTCTTAGTTAACCTCTTAGTCAACCTCTTAGTTAACCTCTTAGTTAACCTCTTAGTCAACCTCTTAGTCAACCTCTTAGTTAACCTCTTAGTTAACCTCTTAGTTAACCTCTTAGTTAACCTCTTAGTTAACCTCTTATTATTATTATTATTATTATTATTAGTCAACCTCTTAGTTAACCTCTCAGTCAACCTCTTAGTTAACCTCTCAGTTAACCCCTTAGTTAATTAGTTAACCTCTCAGTCAACATTTTAGTCAACCACTTAGTCAACCTCGCAGTCAACCTCTCAGCCAACCCCTTTGTCAACCCCTTAGTCAACCCCTTAGTCAACCCCTTAGTCAACCCCTTAGTCAACCTCTTAGTTAAGCTCTTTGTCAACCTCTTAGTCAACCTCTTAGTCAACCTCTTAGTCAAGCTCTTAGTTAACCCCTCTCTCTCTTGCATCTCTCTGTTGTTCTCCATACCTCCTATTTTGTCATCTTATTATCACCCACAAGAAATAGTCAGTGGTGAAGATAATGGTTCTGTCCCACCCAACCTAATATAAAACATCAATAAAATCAATTTAGCCTCAAATAAATAATGAAACATGTTCAATTTGGTTTAAATAATAATAATAATAATAATAATAAGAAGAAGAATAATAAATAATGCAAAAACAAAGTGTTGGAGAAGAAAGTAATATGTGCCATGTAAAAAAGCTTAACGTTTAAGTTCCTTGCTCAGAACATGAGAACATATGAAAGCTGGTGGTTCCTTTTAACATGAGACTTCAATATTCCCAGGTAAGAGGTTTTAGGTTGTAGTTAATATAGTAAAAGCCGCGGCCCTTGCAGCGCAAAAGGGTAATAACTACTCCAAATCTAAAAGCGAGTGACGTTTGAAACAGTATTAGCGCACACCACCCAGCTAACTAGCTAGCCATTTCACATTGGTTACACCAGACATTAGGCTGATAGGCTACAAGTCATAAACAGCGCTGTGCTTGCGAAGAGCTGCTGGCAAAACGCACGGAAGTGCTGTTTGAATGAATGATTACGGGCCTGCTGCTGGTCAATCAGACTGCTCTATCAAATCAGACTTAATTATAACATAATAACACACAGAAATACGAGCCTTTGGTCATTAATATGATCGAATCCGGAAACTATCATTTCGAAAACAAAACGTTTATTACTTCAGTGAAATATGGAACCGTTTGGTATTTTATCTAACGGGTGGCATCCATAAGTCTAAATATTCTTGTTACATTGCACAACCTTCAATGTTATGTCATAATTACATACAATTCTGGCAAATTAGTTCGCAATGAGCCAGGCAGCCCAAACTGTTGCATATACCCTGACTCTGCGTGCAATGAACGCAAGAGAAATTACACAATTTCACCTCGTTAATATTGCCTGCTAAACTGGATCAGTATTTATAACTAGTGATTATGATTGATTGATTGTTTTTTTATAAGATAAGTTTAATGCTAGCTAGCAATTTACCTTGGCTTCTACTACATTCGCGTAACAGGCAGGCTACTCGTGGAGTGCAATGGTTAGAGCGTTGGACTAGTTAACTGTGCGGTTGCAAGATTGGAACCCCTGAGCGGACAAGGTGAAAATCTGTCATTCTGCCCCTGAACAAGGCAGTTAACCTACAGTTCCTAGGCAGTCATTGAAAATAAGAATGTGTTCTTAACTGACTTGCCTAGTTAAATAAAAGGTATACAAAAATATTTTTAAAAATAAATAATAATAATCGGAAATCGCCGCCCAAAAATACAGATTTCCGATTGTTATGAAAACTTGAAATCTGCCCTAATTAATTGGCCATTCCGATTTAATCGGTCGACCTCTAGTGTGAACGTGTGTTTGTCTATACTGCTACAGTACAGGGGCTCATAATCTCCTGAGAGAGCTGAGGCTCAGCGTTTGCTTCTGTCCCATCAGCTGCTTAGCTCCATAAATGGTTACAGGCCAATGCTTCTCTCTCTCATTTTCTCACTATCTCTCTCTCTCTCTCTCTCTCTCTCTCTCTCTCTCTCTCTCTCTCTCTCTCTCACTGTCTCCTTCCCTCTCTCTCTCTCTCTCTCTCTCTCTCTCTCTCTCTCTCTCTATTTCTCTCTCATTTCTCTCTTTCTCTCTCTCTCTCTCTCTGTCCCTCTGTCTCTCACTGTCTCTCTCTCTCTCTCTCGGTCCCTCCCTCACACTGCAGTCATGATTGTGTCAGCACTTGAGAGATTTGCTTGTCTCTCTTTTTATCTGACAGTGATTGGACCATGTAATTGTTTTGTTAGCTAAAGTGAATGTGGTGGTGCGTAGAGTTTCTACAAATGGAGTGAATAACTGGTCAGTAGTTAATTTATTCAACATAAGTGTTACTGTACTGTCACCTTGCACTCCATTTCTTTACATTGATCTTTCACCTAAATGAATAACTAATGTGCAATGTCCTACAGAGCAGCGGTAGCATGAAATGTCTCTCGTCTCTCTTCCCAGATTCAACCCTCTGACTCCTCTGCAGCCCAAACGCCGCTTGCAGCAAATGCTGTCGTCGTCGTCCTTGCCCGTACCCGTACCGCTACCCACGCGCCCTGCGTGAGACACAATTCTGTTATACTATCCCAGAGAGCATGCTCTGTAGCTGTAGCTGCAGAACCACTAGAATGTACTGTACATGGAGAGGAGGAGATGTGCTGTATTCATAGCTGATTGATCTCTGATATTCACTGATAAACCCTCAGATGCACTAAACGGATTGGGTGGTACACTGACATCGCCAATATTATAGCCAATAGCTTGATGAGGTGATTGACAACAGTAAATGTACTGTACAGCTGTGGTTAAAGTGACAGTGCTGGACAATCTCAAACCATCTTCAAACAGGACCATAGTTAGTTACTGTATGTTAGTTACAGTGCCTTGCGAAAGTATTCGGCCCCCTTGAACTTTGCGACCTTTTGCCACATTTCAGGCTTCAAACATAAAGATATAAAACTGTATTTTTTTGTGAAGAATCAACAACAAGTGGGACACAATCATGAAGTGAAACGACATTTATTGGATATTTCAAACTTTTTTTAACAAATCAAAAACGGAAAAATTATTCAGCCCCTTTACTTTCAGTGCAGCAAACTCTCTCCAGAAGTTCAGTGAGGATCTGAATGATCCAATGTTGACCTAAATGACTAATGATAATAAATACAATCCACCTGTGTGTAATCAAGTCTCCGTATAAATGCACCTGCACTGTGATAGTCTCAGAGGTCCGTTAAAAGCGCAGAGAGCATCATGAAGAACAAGGAACACACCAGGCAGGTCCGAGATACTGTTGTGAAGAAGTTTAAAGCCGGATTTAAAGCAAGAAGAAAGCCATTTCTTAAAGATATCCATAAAAAGTGTTGTTTAAAGTTTGCCAAAAGCCACCTGGGAGACACACCAAACATGTGGAAGAAGGTGCTCTGGTCAGATGAAACCAAAATTGAACTTTTTG
>NC_060182.1:9569594-9571188 GCF_021184085.1 Oncorhynchus gorbuscha
TCCCAACCGTGAAGCACAGGGGTTGCAGCATCATGTTGTGGGGGTGCTTTGCTGCACGAAAGACTCATTCACTTCACAAAATGAATGACATCATGAGGGAGGAAAATTACGTGGATATATTGAAGCAACATCTCAAGACATCAGTCAGGAAGTGAAAGCTTGGTCGCAAATGGGTCTTCCAAATGAACAATGACCCCAAGCATACTTCCAAAGTTTTGGCAAAATGGTTTAAGGACAACTAAGCCAATGTACTGGATTGGCAATCACAAAGCCCCAACCTCAATCCTATAGAAAATTTGTGAGCAGAACTGAAAAAGTGTGCGCGAGCAAGGATCCTACAAACCTGACTCAGTTACACCAGCTCTGTCAGGAGGAATGGGTCAAAATTCACCCAATTTTATTATTATTGGAAGCTTGTGGAAGGCTACCAGAAACGTTTGACCCAAGTTAAACAATTTAAAGGCAATGCTACCAAATACTAATTGAGTGTATGTAAATTTCTGACCCACTGGGAATGTGATGAAAGAAATAAAAGCTGAAATAAATCATTCTCTCTACTATTATTCTGACATTTCACATTCTTAAAATAATGTGGTGATCCTAAATGACCTAAGACAGGGATTTTGTTATTAGGATTAAATGTCAGGAATTGTGACAAACTGAGTTTAAATGTATTTGGCGAAGGTGTATGTACACTTCTGACTTCAACTGTATGTCTTCCTCCATGATGGCCTTTTATGTCAAGTTCTGTCTCGTGTTGTTTTTGTTTTTGCGTTTTGGCCATGATTACTGTTGGTTTAAGCGGATCATTGGTGTCTGTGTTGTATGATGTAGTAACGATGTCCCTCTCACTCTGGAACAGACGGACAGCCCCAGTCCGCAACAGAGATCCCCATGGCAACGCCTCTCTCAGCAGCAGCAGCACTAACTCTGGCTCCTGCAAAGGCAGTGACTGCAGCCCCACCAAGGGGTAAGATTCAAAATGGCCTCCGCATCCATCTTTAAGACAGGGCTCGACGCCCCTGATCGGTCAGCGTTACAACGACCTATGCAGCGGTTACTGTGAATCCAGCCAAACGGCTGGTAGCCTAGTAGTTAGAGGGCCAGTAACCGAAAGGTTGCTAGATCGAATCCCCGAGCTGACAAGGTAAAAATCTGCCGTTCTGCTCCTGAACAAGGCAGTTAACCCACTGTTCCTAGGCCGTCATTGTAAATAAGAATTTGTTCTTAACTGACTTGCCTCGTTAAATAAATAATAAATGTAAAACGTTCTGTACAGTGAGTCTTCAGTGATACGTATTGAATGGAGCCCTAAGCTCCATCCTAGCGTGCTGTCCCTAAGCTCATAACTACCAAGGTAGTTACGCCTCACGTCGGTATCGTGCTGCTACATGGGAGAATGAGTGCCAAGTGAAAAGTAGCCTATGATCATGTTGTTATTTTGAACGATGAGGACATGTTATTCTAAGGCCTTTATAACTTGTTATAGGAATGTATTGACCTTTTAAAAGCTCTAATCATTGGTGAAACGGTCCGTTCTGGGACAACAAAGACGTTACAACTCTCCCCGCTGACATCATCACAGGCGTCATAG
>NC_060182.1:9571688-9659188 GCF_021184085.1 Oncorhynchus gorbuscha
TTCTGATGTTCTGGCGTTGCCAGCATAGCACTTTAACAGGCCCAGTTCTTTCCATGTACTGTTCCACCCACTGCTCTGAAGCCTCATTTCATTTGGTAATGCACTGTCTATGATAAGTGTCATCTGTCCTGTGACTTCTTTTATTTGGGAATAATTCCCAGTCTCCAGTGTACCTGTTTTTGTGTGAAAAGCTTTTAGCATCAACATAGACGATCAGGCTTTTATTGGTGGCTCGGAAATAATGTCCCAAATCACATTTGGAGTCATCGGAGCTTGCATTAGTACCTAGTTCATGTAGTGTCATCGCTATATAAATAGCACTAAACACTGTCAAAATGTTTTAGGATTTTTATTTTTTAATTGTTGTGACATTGCTAAAGGTGTAGACTAGTCTTTTGCTTTGGAAACTAAAGAATATTGTCTTTTTTTTTTAAACAGGTTTTCCTACTGTGTTACTGTATCCTACATCCATTTCACTCATCTTATTTCACAATAGGATTGAATGATATATTACCTCAAATTGTCTGCGTTTCATTACGTTCACTCCAAGTAGACCTGGTGCACTTTAGTGTTAAGTCTGAGACTGGCTGGGTCATTAGCATTGGAAGAGTGAGGCTATAGTCAGATCTGAGATTGTGTGTTTCTCTGAGATATACAGTACAATCTTTGGGGGAAATCATTTGAAGTTCTTATGAGCTATTGTAGTGAATGTGCACTCTTATTTTCTTTAATGTATAATGGGATCTATACCCAAGATGGTTGAGTTCTATAATATCTGTACCTGAAAAGGTATTTTCCCTCCTTAAATGCCTTGTACGGGGATAAAACAGCAATCAATATTAATAGCTGTAGCTAGTTAGATCAATTATCTTTAATGGCAATAGTAGCGACATCACTGTTCTTCAGTACAGATCCATTTTCACTCCCACCATACTGAATAAAAACCAAATGACTATATTAAAACAGCATGGAGAACAACTGACAGTCGTCTCTTTTTCATCCCTTTCTCTGTTCAGTTACACACCCAGTTTTCACCTAAATGGAGGTCATTTAAAATAGCTGTGGAAAGGGAATGTTTCCTCAGACACCTTGGTGCAGCTGGCATCTGACGACCAGCTGTACAGGGTTTCCTCAGACACATTGGTGCAGCTGGCTTCTGACGACCAGCTGTACAGGGTTTCCTCAGACACATTGGTGCAGCTGGCTTCTGACGAGCAGCTGTACAGGGTTTCCTCAGACACATTGGTGCAGCTGGCTTCTGACGACCAGCTGTACAGGGTTTCCTCAGACACATTGGTGCAGCTGGCTTCTGACGAGCAGCTGTACAGGGTTTCCTCAGACACATTGGTGCAGCTGGCTTCTGACGACCAGCTGTACAGGGTTTCCTCAGACACATTGGTGCAGCTGGCTTCTGACGAGCAGCTGTACAGGGTTTCCTCAGACACATTGGTGCAGCTGGCTTCTGACGACCAGCTGTACAGGGTTTCCTCAGACACATTGGTGCAGCTGGCTTCTGACGAGCAGCTGTACAGGGTTTCCTCAGACACATTGGTGCAGCTGGCTTCTGACGACCAGCTGTACAGGGTTTCCTCAGACACATTGGTGCAGCTGGCTTCCGGGTTAAACTAGCAGTGGGTCAAGAAGCAGTGCGGCTTGGTGGGATTGTGTTTCAGAGGACGCAAGGCTCTCGACCCCCCCCCCCTTATCGGAGTTGCAGCGATGGGACAAGTGGATAACTACCAATTGAGAAGAACAATAATAGAATCCAAAGTGTCTAGCTACTTCCTCCTCCAGGCAGGAAATGGGTACACATTTAGTTGACATGTCGAAGGATATATCTTCTGCGAACAAAGGGGAGGGGACACTGATATAGCAGAATTTAAAATATGAACAAAATGATTATTTATTTGTTTTTACATTAATTATGAAGGTTTGTGTTAAATGCATTCAGTTGTACAACTGACGAGGTGTCCCCCTTCCCCCTTTACATTCGTATAGAAACATTTAGATTCTAGCATTTACAGAATGATGGCTGTGTGTTGTTTATTAAAGATGATATAAAAATGCAATACAAAACACACTTCCAAACGAGAACAACATTCTAATATTAAAAAGAAACTCACCGATCAGGGCCCAGATTCACAAAACCTTAAGAAGAAATTTCTTCTTAACTGACAATTTTTTTCTTCCCTTACCTATAGACTTATTAAGAGATTTAAGCAAAGTTGCTATTCCTCAAAAAGGTTACTGGAAATGTTAATGCTTTTGTTTCTTAAGTTTTTGCGTGAGAAATGTTTTGTGATTCTGAGCCCAGGTCACGTGTTCTGTCTTGCCGTGCACTTCAATCAACAAGTAGAGGGAATGATTGATTGAACCCCTAGATAACGTACATATTAATAACTTCAGTCTCTTGATTACTTTGTGCAAACAAATCCATTCCCAGTTAATTTTGACTCGACTTGGATCAATAAAAATAAAAAAACGTTTTAATGGTTACAGGAAAGTGCACTTAGTGGGTCCGCCCTGCGTAATGTCCCAGCTGCATAGGGGAACAAACAGGCTTATGATCAACAACCATGGAGATCATTGGCTTTTACAGCATTTTGACACAAAAGGTGAAAGGTCGAGCCAATTAACCATTTCCTTGCTCTTTATGAGGAAGCTCTGGACTCATGATAGTGCGCATGGCTTTAAAACAAAAAGGTGTCCTCAATGCAATGCCACAAACATAATTATAAGAAAACAATACTGGACTACAAGAGTTATGTAAAAATAGACAAAGGGGATAGAAGTAGAAAAGGAACTGCATCGAATAACAATATTTGAGCCATCTGAGAAAAAAAATAAGGTATATTTAGATTATGCTACGATGAAAGACGAAGGCGGTGACTGTGATACAAGACGTTTTTCAGTACAGAGAGCGAGTTGACCCTATTGGCTGTTTGGGGGCCCAATGGGAACTCTGGAGATTGTAGGCATCCTGTAGGAGACGTGGTCACGTTCCGGCCTTCACACCTCTGGCACAGAGTGGTCCATGGCTGAACGCAGCAGACCACTGGACATTCTAAAAAGACAAACACATTCTATTAACCCAAATGATCATAAGTATTCCACCAACTGTACCAACCTGAGACCTTATAACGCGATTCCTTAAAACTCCTAACTGCTTACCTCTTGACCATGTGTTCGTAGATGAACTTGGGCATGATGGTGATGGTCATGGCTGTGGGAGAGGTGGTCAGGATGTCCTTGATCTGAGCATCCTGCACATCAACAAACAGTATTAACATATACTGAGTGGCCAGTTTATTAGGTACACCACTCGGTTCACGAAACTGGATCTGGCCGTGGCTGTGGCTTTCTATAACAAGCAGGCAGACAGGCATCCAGTTAGTGTTGGATTGAACGTTAAGATGGACAAAACTAGTGACACTAGTCGGTGCCAGGCTCGCCGGATACAGTATCTCAGACATGGCCGGTCTCCTGGGCTTTTCACGTACGACAGCGTCTAAGGCATGGGAATTCAACTCTGACCTCACAAGCCTGCTGGTTTTCTGATTATTCATTGCACACACCTGGTGTCCCAGGTCTAAAATCAGTCCCTGTTTAGGGAAGGAAACAATGAATATACAGTGGAACTGGCTTCGAGGTCCAGAGTTGAGTTTGCAGGGTCGAGGTTTTACCGAGAATGCTGCTACAAAACAGAACCAGTCAGCGGCAGTCCTGTGGGCGGAAACAGCTCGATAATGAGAGGTCGAAAGAAAATGACAAGAAATGTGCAAGCTAACAGGCGGGCCACAAATCCCGGAACACACACACACACACACACACACACACACACACACACACACACACACACAACTCGTCGATCCTCGTCACGGATTGGCTAGTGCAGCATATATCCACACCGGGTTCCACTCCTATCAGCTAAAACAAGAAGTGGGTCCAGTGGGCATGAGATCACCAACACTGGACAACTGAGGAGTGGAAAAACACTGCCTGGTCCAACGAATCACAGTTCCTGTCGCGTCATGCTGAGTCAGGATTTGGTGTAAACAGAGTGAGTCCATGGCCCCATCCTGCCTTGGTGTCAACGGTACAGGCGGGTGGCAGTGGTGTACTGATGTGGGGAATGTTTTCCTGGCACACGTCGATAACAATCGAGCAACGATTGAACGCCACAGTGAATCGGAATGTTGTTGCCGACCAAACCCAATAAGAGTCTTTGGGATGAGATGGAATGGGCTGTTGGCAGCATGAATGTGCCACCGTCCAATCTACAGCAATTGCATGATG
The DNA here is from genome assembly GCF_021184085.1 of Oncorhynchus gorbuscha. Lineage (NCBI taxonomy): Eukaryota > Metazoa > Chordata > Actinopteri > Salmoniformes > Salmonidae > Oncorhynchus > Oncorhynchus gorbuscha. The sequence continues at coordinate 9,575,985 of NC_060182.1, forward strand.
CCATTGCGTCAGCATAGAGCAAGATCCCTGTGGAACGTTTAAGACACCTTGAAGAATCCACGCCCTGAAGAATTCAGGCTGTTCTGGAGTCAAAGCGGGGGTCAGACCCGGTAATAGACTTAATAAACTGGCCACTGAGTGTACATTCAACTTTGGGACACTGATTCATCGTCAGGGAGAAGTCACCATCAACATTTGAAGTCAAAGCTCACCTTGAGGCCGATAACATTCTGTCCGTTGATCTCACAGATGTAGTGGGACGTCAGCAGGCCGTTGCGAGCGGCCGAACCATCCTTGACCAGCGAGGTGATGTTCCCCGACTTGAAGATGAACCCAACGTGGCCTGAGCTGTCTTTGTGCATGGTGACAGTACGCTGGAACGGCCTGAAGTCAGAACACAAACACAAAAGACTCATGAGGTAGTTAATACTCAAGACGACCACTTAGTAGTAGTACAGTCCAAATCCTCCATTGTTTTTCATCGTGTCCTTTGCCTTTTCTCAAAATATCATACTGACCAAACAACCTCTGATTAATAGTAAAACACCACAACATGTAGTGTTGTGATATGACCAGCAGGAGGAGCCAGAGCTGTAGTGTTTGTCAGGTTCACAGAGCAACTAAGAACATTTTTACTCTCCACTTACTCAAACATTCCCTCTTAATGGCCAGACATATTGATGAACATCAACACCTCATGACATAATCCAAGGAACTACACCAAACTAATCAGACCGGACTACACTGCGGCCCTGCGTCGTCTGGGGTAGGGGAGGGTTTGGCCGGGATAGGGGAGGGTTTGGCCGGGGTAGGGGAGGGTTTGGCCGGGGTAGGGGAGGGTTTGGCCGGGGTAGGGAAGGGTTTGGCCGGGGTAGGGAATTTGTCCTTAAACTGACTTGCCTCGTTAAAAAAAGGTTAAATAAATAAAATAGTATCTGCATGAAATAACGTGGTCGTCACCTCCTTACCTGTCCCGGACAATGAGCTCGATGCGGGTCTCCGCAGCAACCTTCAGGGCTTTGTGGGCCTTGTCCAGGCTCCAGCCAGCACAGTTCTGCCCGTTGATCTGGAGGACCTGGTCCCCGAAGCGCAGGCCCCCCAGGGCGGCTGGGGAGTTGGCCTGAACCAGCTGGATAAACACACCCTGAGGAGACGGATGGATAACTGTAATCTGTAGTCTGGTTTGAGGACAGATTGATAACCGTAATCTGTAGTTTTACGACCAGACTACGGATTAGGGATATGATAATGACTCACATTGTCGATGGCTCTTAGCCTCAGGCCGACCTTCCTATCCTGGTCCTTACAGAGGATGATCTCACGCAGGCCGGGACGGATCTCTGCCCTCTTGATGCCCACGTCTGACCCAGTCACGGGACACACCATGCCACGGATTCCCATGCCAGAGGTCACCGCCACTTGCTGTGGAGAGAGGGAGGTGACATTAAGATAAGAGGACGGAGATTGGAAAATAGATGGTAGTGGAATGTTTCCATCAATAAGCAGTTGGAGATGGAACTTTTCCCATCAATAAGCAGTTGGAGATGGAACTTTTCCCATCAATAAGCAGTTGGAGATGGAACATTTCCCATCAATAAGCAGTTGGAGATGGAACATTTCCCATCAATAAGCAGTTGGAGATGGAACATTTCCCATCAATAAGCAGTTGGAACTTTTCCCATCAATAAGCAGTTGGAGATGGAACTTTTCCCATCAATAAGCAGTTGGAGATGGAACTTTTCCCATCAATAAGCAGTTGGAGATGGAACTTTTCCCATCAATAAGCAGTTGGAGATGGAACTTTTCCCATCAATAAGCAGTTGGAGATGGAACATTTCCCATCAATAAGCAGTTGGAGATGGAACATTTCCCATCAATAAGCAGTTGGAGATGGAACATTTCCCATCAATATGTGGGAGATTGACTGTACCATTTCCAGGTTAACCAGTATAATTTTCACTTGCTAAACCTCCCCCCAAAGATCTTATAGAAAATAGACTTGCTTTTAGTTCTCACTCCTATGTTATAAGACGGACTCGGACTGTAAATTTGCCAGATTCTAGAATTATTATTTTCTAGAATTGTTATTTTTTGTGTTCTAAAGTGAGTGAGAGAAGTAATGTCAGTGGACATGATACAAGGCAGTATGAGAGATCACCCACACAATCCCACTAGCCTACACACTAAAGAGGAGCAGAGGCCTCCCAGACACTCCCACTAGCCTACACACTAAAGAGGAGCAGAGGCCTCCCAGACACTCCCACTAGCCTACACACTAAAGAGGAGCAGAGGCCTCCCAGACACTCCCACTAGCCTACACACTAAAGAGGAGCAGAGGCCTCCCAGACACTCCCACTAGCCTACACACTAAAGAGGAGCAGAGGCCTCCCAGACACTCCCACTAGCTTACACACTAAAGAGGAGGAGAGGCCTCCCAGACACTCCCACTAGCCTACACACTAAAGAGGAGCAGAGGCCTCCCAGTCACTCCCACTAGCCTACTCACTAAAGAGGAGCAGAGGCCTCCCAGACACTCCCACTAGCCTACACACTAAAGAGGAGCAGAGGCCTCCCAGACACTCCCACTAGCCTACTCACTAAAGAGGAGCAGAGGCCTCCCAGACACTCCCACTAGCCTACACACTAAAGAGGAGCAGAGACCTCCCAGACACTCCCACTAGCCTACACACTAAAGAGGAGCAGAGGCCTCCCAGACACTCCCACTAGCCTACTCACTAAAGAGGAGCAGAGGCCTCCCAGACACTCCCACTAGCCTACACACTAAAGAGGAGCAGAGGCCTCCCAGACACTCCAGGCTGTTGAGGAGTCAGTCAGTGCTGCTCTGGGAACACAGTGCTATGCTACACTGTACTCTGGTTTCTTTTTTCTCTCTTTCTTTTTCCATGGTATCCAAATTGGTAGCTACAGTCTTGTCTCATCGCTGCAACTCCCGTACGGACTCGGGAGAGGCGAAGGTCGAGAACCATGCGTCCTCCGAAACACAACCCAACCAAGCCGCACTGCTTCATGACACAATGCCCGATTAACCCAGAAGCCAGCCACACCGATGTGTCGGAGGAAACACTATACACCTGGCGACTGTGTCAATGTGCACTGTGCCATGCCCGCCACAGGAGTCGCTAGTGACTGATGGGACAAGAACATCAATGCCAGCCAAACCCTCCCCTAACCCGGACGACGCTGGGCCAATTGTGCTCCGCCCCATGGGTCTCCCGGTCGCAGCTGGTTGCGACAGAGCCTGGACTTGGGACCCAGGATCTCTAGTGGCACAGCTAGCACTGTGATGCAGTGCCTTAGACCACGGCACCACTCGGGAGGCCTGTAATTCCGGTTTCTAAAGAGCCTGCTGGGAGTCCGTAGGACCGGGACGACACCAGTATCGCAACACGAGTTAGTATCGTGGCAAGGAAACAAAACACAAAGCGGATTTAACTTCTTTAAGAACACAACCCTAATGTTGGAAACATGATGTCATCCAGAGTCACATGTATTTATTTCACAGGTTATAGAACACAATATTTGACATACAGCAGGTTTTTAAAAGGACCAAAGAGTTTGGTTAGCTTTGTGTTTTCATTTTTGCCATGGAAAAGAAATTGCAATACAGATACTGGTATCGTCCCGACACTATGAGTCCACTACTGAGAGCTCATCCAAAACCACTGTCCCTCCTGCCCCGCCCTAAAATCTAGGCTACATGTCTCATTCATGTGCAACTCTGACAAACCAAATCAAGCTCAAGTATCTCTCGTTGAACCCTGTGGTTTGAATGTGATCTCTCTCGTTGAACCCTGTGGTTTGAATGTGATCTCTCTCGTTGAACCCTGTGGTTTGAATGTGATCTCTCTCGTTGAACCCTGTGGTTTGAATGTAATCTCTCGTTGAACCCTGTGGTTTGAATGTAATCTCTCGTTGAACCCTGTGGTTTGAATGTAATCTCTCTCGTTGAACCCTGTGGTTTGAATGTAATCTCTCTCGTTGAACCCTGTGGTTTGAATGTGATCTCTCTCGTTGAACCCTGTGGTTTGAATGTAATCTCTCTCGTTGAACCCTGTGGTTTGAATGTGATTTCTCTCGTTGAACCCTGTGGTTTGAATGTGATTTCTCTCGTTGAACCCTGTGGTTTGAATGTATCTCTCTCGTTGTGGTTTGAATGTGATCTCTCGTTGAACCCTGTGGTTTGAATGTAATCTCTCTCGTTGTGGTTTGAATGTGATCTCTCTCGTTATGGTTTGAATGTGATCTCTCTCGTTGAACCCTGTGGTTTGAATGTGATCTCTCTCGTTGAACCCTGTGGTTTGAATGTGATCTCTCTCGTTGAACCCTGTTATCCAGGGCCGTGCAGTCTTCTCCAAAGACCTACAGGATGTGTTGTGTACTGGTGTTAGCTGGCCTGATGGCACTGGGGGTCTGCTCTGCTGACGTCTGAGCATCACACAGAGGAAATATCACCCAGTAAAAATAGACCTTACATAATATGACATTCAGGCATCTTATCCCTCACTCAGCCAATGAGGAGGAAGTACCGCTGAAATGAGGTCACAACTGACATCCTTCATTACAGACACATAGGGACACCATCTGACATACATCAGCAACAAGAAGTAGGCCCTAAATCCTCCACACGCACAACTTACATTGTCTGCCACCGAGGCCATGTTCCTCTGCACCTCATCACTGTCGAGGCTCAGGCCCATGTACTCTCCCAGCTCCTCCAGGTTAGGGTACAGGGCTAGGAGATAACAACACACAGTTAATACATTTTTTTTTAAATCACATGTTATTTGTCACACGCACCTAGTACAAAGCAGGTGTAGACCTTACAGTGAAATGCTTACTTCCAAGCCCTTAACTAACAAGGGGGGAAAAAAGTGCTAAGAAAGTATTTACTAAAATAAAGTGAAGTAAAAAAAAAAAAATCATAATTAAAGAGCAATAACAGAAACGAGGCTTCATACAGGGGGTACCGGTACAGAGTCAACGTGCAGGGGCACCGGTTAGTCGAGGTAATATGTACATGTAGGTAAAGTGACTATGCATGGGTAACAAACAGAGAAGCAACCGTGTAAAAATGGGGGTGGGGGCAATGCAAATAGTCCAGGTGGCCATTTGATTAGCTGTTCAGGAGTCTTATGGCTTGGGAGCTGTTTAGAAGCTTTTTGGACTAGTACTGCTTGCCGTGTGGTAGCAGAGAGAACAGTCTATAACTAGGGTGGCTGGAGTCTCAAATTTTTGGGGCCTTTCTGACACCGCCTGGTATAGAGGTGCTGGACGGCGGGAAGCTTGCCCCAGAGATGTACTGGGCCGTACGTTACTAAAGGTTTACGGTCCACGTTACTAAAGGTTTACGGTCCACGTCACTAAAGGTTTACGGTCGACGTCACTAAAGGTTTACGGTCCACGTCACTAAAGGTTTACGGTCGACGTCACTAAAGGTTTACTATCGACATGGACAACTTTACTAAAGGTTTACGGTCGGCTTTACTAAAGGTTTACGGCCGACGTTACTAAAGGTTTACAGTCGACGTTAAAGGTTTACGGTCGACGTTACTAAAGGTTTACGGTCGACGTTACTAAAGGTTTACGGTCGACGTTACTAAAGGTTTACGGTCGACGTTACTAAAGGTTTACGGCCTATGTGGACAACTTTACTAAAGGTTTGCGGTCGACGTTACTAAAGGTTTGCGGTCGACGTTACTAAAGGTTTGCGGTCGACGTTACTAAAGGTTTGCGGTCGACGTTACTAAAGGTTTGCGGTCGACGTTACTAAAGGTTTGCGGTCGACGTTACTAAAGGTTTGCGGTCGACGTTACTAAAGGTTTGCGGTCGACGTTACTAAAGGTTTGCGGTCGACGTTACTAAAGGTTTGCGGTCGACGTTACTAAAGGTTTGCGGTCGACGTTACTAAAGGTTTGCGGTCGACGTTACTAAAGGTTTACGGCCTACGTGGACAACTTTACTAAAGGTTTGCGGTCGACATTACTAAAGGTTTGCGGTCGACGTTACTAAAGGTTTACGGCCTACGTGGACAACTTTACTAAAGGTTTACGGTCGACGTCACTAAAGGTTTACGGTCGACGTCACTAAAGGTTTACTATCGACATTACTCAAGGTTTACTATCGACATGGACAACTTTACTAAAGGTTTACGGTCGGCTTTACTAAAGGTTTACGGCCGACGTTACTAAAGGTTTACAGTCGACGTTACTAAAGGTTTACGGTCGACGTTACTAAAGGTTTACGGCCTATGTGGACAACTTTACTAAAGGTTTACGGCCTATGTGGACAACTTTACTAAAGGTTTGCGGTCGACATTACTAAAGGTTTGCGGTCGACGTTACTAAAGGTTTGCGGTCGACGTTACTAAAGGTTTGCGGTCGACGTTACTAAAGGTTTGCGGTCGACGTTACTAAAGGTTTGCGGTCGACGTTACTAAAGGTTTGCGGTCGACGTTACTAAAGGTTTGCGGTCGACGTTACTAAAGGTTTGCGGTCGACGTTACTAAAGGTTTACGGCCTACGTGGACAACTTTACTAAAGGTTTGCGGTCGACATTACTAAAGGTTTGCGGTCGACATTACTAAAGGTTTGCGGTCGACATTACTAAAGGTTTGCGGTCGACATTACTAAAGGTTTGCGGTCGACATTACTAAAGGTTTGCGGTCGACATTACTAAAGGTTTGCGGTCGACATTACTAAAGGTTTGCGGTCGACATTACTAAAGGTTTGCGGTCGACATTACTAAAGGTTTGCGGTCGACATTACTAAAGGTTTGCGGTCGACGTTACTAAAGGTTTGCGGTCGACGTTACTAAAGGTTTACGGTCGACATTACTAAAGGTTTACGGTCAACATTACTAAAGGTTTACGGTCGACGTTACTAAAGGTTTACGGCCTATGTGGACAACTTTACTAAAGGTTTGCGGTCGACATTACTAAAGGTTTGCAGTCGACATTACTAAAGGTTTGCAGTCGACGTTACTAAAGGTTTGCAGTCGACGTTACTAAAGGTTTGTAGTCGACGTTACTAAAGGTTTACGGCCTACGTGGACAACTTTACTAAATGTTTGCGGTCGACATTACTAAAGGTTTGCGGTCGACATTACTAAAGGTTTGCGGTCGCCATTACTAAAGGTTTGCGGTCGACATTACTAAAGGTTTGCGGTCGACATTACTAAAGGTTTGCGGTCGACATTACTAAAGGTTTGCGGTCGACATTACTAAAGGTTTGCGGTCGACATTACTAAAGGTTTGCGGTCGACATCTGAAAGACAAGGTGCATTATGAACACTGTGGGGTTTTTCTTACAAATCAAAACAGAATATTTAAAAAAAAAGAAATAAGACCGACTATTACATCTGTAAATTATGTCATTATAAACTCAAATATATTGATGTGAATGTTGAATTGTATTCATGTGAACTATTTCTGATCGTAAAATGTGAAAAACAATAAATATATGTTTTTAGGAATAAAGTTTGGGTGGAAAGTTAAAGGACACGTGTTCACAAGGCATGTGGGAGATTGACACGATAAGCCAGTCACACAGCACCCCCACAAACATTAAAAGGCATAGGCTATAGGACACTATTTTTGGTTCAAACTAAGGAATACTCATGATTGACACAGAACATCCACCCACACGGTCCACAGATGCTGCATGGGAGACGAATTTGCTGTCAGTGATTCAACTAACCACCGCCTACACGCATCATTAGAGGATCTCTTCCTATTGGACAGGAAAATATATATATAAAAGACCAAGCACTGCTCAGTCTATGCATTGGTTTGGTTAACACACATACTCATTTAATAATTTAACTATTGGCCTCTCTTCTCACACACACACAACTACCACTCAGCTAATACAGGATATGAACTGACCTTGCCCTGGTGTAATCTGCAATACCATTACCTCTCAGAGTTGCAGTGATCTGTAAACCCCAGGGATTAAATTATGTCTCAGTGTTAGTTTTACTCTTTCATCTAACCTCACCCCGGGCCCCTACGGACAACCGGGGCTGAGCCTGACGACAACACTGGCCCCTACAGATCACCGGGGCTGAGCCTGACGACAACACTGGCCCCTACAGATCACCGGGGCTGAGCCTGACGACAACACTGGCCCCTACAGATCACCGGGGCTGAGCCTGACGACAACGCTGGCCTCTACAGATCACCGGGGCTGAGCCTGACGACAACGCTGGCCTCTACAGATCACCGGGGCTGAGCCTGACGACAACGCTGGCCTCTACAGATCACCGGGGCTGAGCCTGACGACAACACTGGCCTCTACAGATCACCGGGGCTGAGCCTGACGACAACGCTGGCCTCTACAGATCACCGGGGCTGAGCCTGACGACAACGCTGGCCTCTACAGATCACCGGGGCTGAGCCTGACGACAACGCTGGCCTCTACAGATCACCGGGGCTGAGCCTGACGACAACGCTGGCCTCTACAGATCACCGGGACTGAGCCTGACGACAACACTGGCCTCTACAGATCACAGCATGGGGACATTTGCCGAGAGGAAGAATTATGAAAATGTCAGAGAGAAGGATTTTTTTTTTTTGAAAATGAAAATATATGAAAGATGAATAACAGAACAGAGGTGTGTACTAACAGAACAGAGGAGGAGGAGGTGTGTACTAACAGAACAGAGGAGGAGGAGGTGTGTACTAACAGAACAGAGGAGGAGGAGGTGTGTACTAACAGAACAGAGGAGGAGGAGGTGTGTACTAACAGAACAGAGGAGGAGGAGGTGTGTACTAACAGAACAGAGGAGGAGGAGGTGTGTACTAACAGAACAGAGGAGGAGGAGGTGTGTACTAACAGAACAGAGGAGGAGGTGTGTAATGACTGAACAAAGGAGGAGGAGGTGTGTACTAACAGAACAGAGGAGGAGGAGGTGTGTACTAACAGAACAGAGGAGGAGGAGGTGTGTACTAACAGAACAGAGGAGGAGGTGTGTAATGACAGAACAAAGGAGGAGGAGGTGTGTACTAACAGAACAGAGGAGGAGGAGGTGTGTACTAACAGAACAGAGGAGGAGGTGTGTAATAACAGAACAGAGGAGGAGGAGGTGTGTACTAACAGAACAGAGGAGGAGGAGGTGTGTACTAACAGAACAGAGGAGGAGGAGGTGTGTACTAACAGAACAGAGGAGGAGGAGTGTACTGACAGAACAAAGGAGGAGGAGGTGTGTACTAACAGAACAGAGGAGGAGGAGGTGTGTACTAACAGAACAGAGGAGGAGGTGTGTAATAACAGAACAGAGGAGGAGGAGGTGTGTACTAACAGAACAGAGGAGGAGGAGGTGTGTACTAACAGAACAGAGGAGGAGGAGGTGTGTACTAACAGAACAGAGGAGGAGGAGGTGTGTACTAACAGAACAGAGGAGGAGGTGTGTAATGACAGAACAGAGGAGGAGGAGGTGTGTACTAACAGAACAGAGGAGGAGGTGTGTAATGACAGAACAAAGGAGGAGGAGGTGTGTACTAACAGAACAGAGGAGGAGGAGGTGTGTACTAACAGAACAGAGGAGGAGGAGGAGGTGCGTACTAACAGAACAGAGGAGGAGGAGGTATGTACTAACAGAACAGAGGAGGAGGAGGTGTGTACTAACAGAACAGAGGAGGAGGAGGAGGTGTGTACTAACAGAACAGAGGAGGAGGAGGAGGTGTGTACTAACAGAACAGAGGAGGAGGAGGAGGTGTGTACTAACAGAACAGGAGGAGGTGGAGGTGTGTACTAACAGAACAGAGGAGGAGGAGGTGTGTACTAACAGAACAGAGGAGGAGGTGTGTAATGACAGAACAAAGGAGGAGGAGGTGTGTACTGACAGAACAGAGGAGGAGGAGGTGTGTACTGACAGAACAGAGGAGGAGGAGGTGTGTACTAACAGAACAGAGGAGGAGGTGTGTAATGACAGAACAAAGGAGGAGGAGGTGTGTACTAACAGAACAGAGGAGGAGGAGGTGTGTACTAACAGAACAGAGGAGGAGGAGGTGTGTACTAACAGAACAGAGGAGGAGGTGTGTAATGACAGAACAAAGGAGGAGGAGGTGTGTACTAACAGAACAGAGGAGGTGTGTACTAACAGAACAGAGGAGGAGGAGGTGTGTACTAACAGAACAGAGGAGGAGGAGGTGTGTACTAACAGAACAGAGGAGGAGGTGTGTACTAACAGAACAGAGGAGGAGGTGTGTAATGACAGAACAAAGGAGGAGGAGGTGTGTACTAACAGAACAGAGGAGGAGGAGGTGTGTACTAACAGAACAGAGGAGGAGGAGGAGGTGTGTACTAACAGAACAGAGGAGGAGGAGGAGGTGTGTACTAACAGAACAGAGGAGGAGGAGGTGTGTACTAACAGAACAGAGGAGGAGGAGGAGGTGTGTACTAACAGAACAGAGGAGGAGGAGGAGGAGAACAGAGGAGGAGGAGGAGGTGTGTACTAACAGAACAGAGGAGGAGGAGGAGGTGTGTACTAACAGAACAGAGGAGGAGGAGGAGGTGTGTACTAACAGAACAGGAGGAGGTGGAGGTGTGTACTAACAGAACAGAGGAGGAGGAGGTGTGTACTAACAGAACAGAGGAGGAGGAGGAGGTGTGTACTAACAGAACAGAGGAGGAGGTGGAGGTGTGTACTAACAGAACAGGAGGAGGTGGAGGTGTGTACTAACAGAACAGAGGAGGAGGAGGTGTGTACTAACAGAACAGAGGAGGAGGAGGTGTGTACTAACAGAGGAGGAGGTGTGTAATGACAGAACAAAGGAGGAGGAGGTGTGTACTAACAGAACAGAGGAGGAGGAGGTGTGTACTAACAGAACAGAGGAGGAGGAGGTGTGTACTAACAGAACAGAGGAGGTGTGTAATGACAGAACAAAGGAGGAGGAGGTGTGTACTAACAGAACAGAGGAGGAGGAGGTGTGTACTAACAGAACAGAGGAGGAGGAGGTGTGTACTAACAGAACAGAGGAGGAGGTGTGTACTAACAGAACAGAGGAGGTGTGTACTAACAGAACAGAGGAGGTGTGTACTAACAGAACAGAGGAGGAGGAGGTGTGTACTAACAGAACAGAGGAGGAGGTGTGTACTAACAGAACAGAGGAGGAGGTGTGTAATGACAGAACAAAGGAGGAGGAGGTGTGTACTAACAGAACAGAGGAGGTGTGTACTAACAGAACAGAGGAGGAGGAGGAGGTGTGTACTAACAGAACAGAGGAGGAGGTGTGTACTAACAGAACAGAGGAGGAGGAGGAGGTGTGTACTAACAGAACAGAGGAGGAGGTGTGTACTAACAGAACAGAGGAGGTGTGTAATAACAACAGAGGAGGAGGTGTGTACTAACAGAACAGAGGAGGAGGAGGTGTGTACTAACAGAACAGAGGAGGAGGAGGAGGTGTGTACTAACAGAACAGAGGAGGAGGAGGAGGTGTGTAATAACAGAACAGAGGAGGAGGTGTGTACTAACAGAACAGAGGAGGAGGTGTGTACTAACAGAACAGAGGAGGAGGTGTGTACTAACAGAACAGAGGAGGAGGTGTGTACTAACAGAACAGAGGAGGAGGTGTGTACTAACAGAACAGAGGAGGAGGAGGAGGTGTATAATAACAGAACAGAGGAGGAGGTGTGTAATAACAGAACAGAGGAGGAGGAGGTGTGTAATAACAGAACAGAGGAGGAGGAGGTGTGTACTAACAGAACAGAGGAGGAGGAGGTGTGTACTAACAGAACAGAGGAGGAGGAGGTGTGTACTAACAGAACAGAGGAGGAGGAGGTGTGTACTAACAGAACAGAGGAGGAGGAGGTGTGTAATAACAGAACAGAGGAGGAGGAGGTGTGTAATAACAGAACAGAGGAGGAGGAGGTGTGTAATAACAGAACAGAGGAGGAGGAGGTGTGTAATAACAGAACAGAGGAGGAGGAGGTGTGTAATGACAGAACAGAAGAGGAGGAGGTGTGTAATAACAGAACAGAGGAGGAGGAGGTGTGTAATAACAGAACAGAGGAGGAGGAGGTGTGTAATAACAGAACAGAGGAGGAGGAGGTGTGTAATAACAGAAGAGGAGGTGGAGGTGTGTAATAACAGAACAGAGGAGGAGGAGGTGTGTACTAACAGAACAGAGGAGGAGGTGTGTACTAACAGAACAGAGGAGGAGGAGGTGTGTAATAACAGAACAGAGGAGGAGGTGTGTACTAACAGAACAGAGGAGGAGGAGGTGTGTAATAACAGAACAGAGGAGGAGGAGGTGTGTAATAACAGAACAGAGGAGGAGGAGGTGTGTAATAACAGAACAGAGGAGGAGGAGGTGTGTAATAACAGAACAGAGGAGGAGGAGGTGTGTAATAACAGAACAGAGGAGGAGGAGGTGTGTACTAACAGAACAGAGGTGGAGGTGTGTACTAACAGAACAGAGGAGGAGGAGGTGTGTACTAACAGAACAGGGGAGGAGGAGGTGTGTACTAACAGAACAGAGGAGGAGGAGGAGGTGTGTAATAACAGAACAGAGGAGGAGGTGTGTAATAACAGAACAGAGGAGGAGGTGGTGTGTACTAACAGAAGAGGAGGAGGTGGAGGTGTGTACTAACAGAAGAGGAGGAGGTGGAGGTGTGTACTAACAGAACAGAGAAGGAGGAGGTGTGTACTAACAGAACAGAGGAGGAGGAGGTGTGTACTAACAGAACAGGGGAGGAGGAGGTGTGTACTAACAGAACAGAGGAGGAGGAGGAGGTGTGTAATAACAGAACAGAGGAGGAGGTGTGTAATAACAGAACAGAGGAGGAGGTGGTGTGTACTAACAGAAGAGGAGGAGGTGGAGGTGTGTACTAACAGAAGAGGAGGAGGTGGAGGTGTGTACTAACAGAACAGAGAAGGAGGAGGTGTGTACTAACAGAACAGAGGAGGAGGAGGTGTGTACTAACAGAACAGAGGAGGAGGAGGTGTGTAATAACAGAACAGAGGAGGAGGTGGTGTGTACTAACAGAAGAGGAGGAGGTGGAGGTGTGTACTAACAGAAGAGGAGGAGGTGGAGGTGTGTACTAACAGAACAGAGGAGGAGGTGTGTACTAACAGAACAGAGGAGGAGGAGGTGTGTATTAACAGAAGAGGAGGAGGTAGAGGTGTGTACTAACAGAACAGGAGGAGGTGGAGGTGTGTACTAACAGAACAGGAGGAGGTGGAGGTGTGTACTAACAGAACAGAGGAGGAGGAGGTGTGTACTAACAGAACAGAGGAGGAGGAGGTGTGTACTAACAGAACAGAGGAGGAGGAGGTGTGTACTAACAGAACAGGAGGAGGTGGAGGTGTGTACTAACAGAACAGAGGAGGAGGAGGTGTGTAATAACAGAACAGAGGAGGAGGTGTGTAATAACAGAACAGAGGAGGAGGAGGTGTGTAATAACAGAACAGAGGAGGAGGAGGTGTGTACTAACAGAACAGAGGAGGAGGTGTGTAATAACAGAACAGAGGAGGAGGAGGTGTGTAATAACAGAACAGAGGAGGAGGAGGTGTGTAATAACAGAACAGAGGAGGAGGAGGTGTGTAATGACAGAACAGAGGAGGAGGTGTGTACTGACAGAACAGAGGTGGTGATGTGTGAGGGAATGAAGGGAGAGCAATGAGAGAGGATGCAGAGATAAGACATGAGGAAGCGGGCGGCAGTGAGAGCTGTGGTTGAGCTAAGGTCCAGTGGTGATGTCATGCAGGGCCATTTCCTTCACCACCTTTCCTGTCTGTCCCCTTCAGGCCTGAGGAAGAAAAACTCCCCTCCCAGCGCTGCTACCAGGCCAGCCGTCTCCATGTCAACCATTAGCTAGCTCCACTGGGAGAAAACCAAAGCCCAGAGCACATCCCATACTGAGAAAGAGAGAATGGAAGAGGGGAACAAGTGAAAAAGAGCAGAAAACCACCTTTTTCCCCTCCCTGTGTGGGCTCTGTCCACCTTCCTTTTATCTGGTAGTCCTCCCTCTCCCTATTGGAATCCCTGCTCACTGTGGTCTCCCTGCCCATTTCCGCCTCACTCAATGAAAGACACAGACTGAGCGGAGACCGATCCACAGAGTAGGAGCTGAGCTAAAGAACATTCAATGAGACCCCATACCCTCCAACCGCCTCTAATCCTCAGCGTGTCTTTATCTCCTCTCAACACCACACTACAGAGCCAAAAGGCCTTTCACCACTAACAACAGCCTGATTCAGAGAAGAGCCCCAAAACAGACAAAGATGGAAAGGGAAACCAAGAGACGAAAGGGAGAGTAGAAAGAAAGTGAGAGACGAGGGACTGTGCTCATAAAGTGTCTCAGAGTATAAGTGCTGCTCTAGGATCAGTGTTTCCTTTCAGATCATAATGAATAAGATTACATGGACACGGAAGGACCTGATCCAAAGAGCAGCAATCCTACTCTGAGAAGTTTTGTAAATAGGAACACCCTGGTCTGGAGGAGGGCAAACCAACAGGGAAACTACAGAATATGGTCTGTGATACTCAACGTATCTCTGCGTGCAGTTTGAAGGAAGTTGCACAGTAACTTTAGTGCAACGACAGGAAGACATAACAAAATTATATCCACGTGTTCATACGACACTGTGGAAGTCCAGAGGTATCCCTTTAACATGTGGTATAGGCCTCACAGAAGGCAGTGGAGTCCCCTGATGATGGCATCCCCAGCACAGCAGCCTGCGACTGGTAGGTCCCCTCAGCGATGGCTGGGGTAGCAGTGGAATGGGCAAATTGGGTCTGAGCCTAGGAGAAAGACAGTAAAGATGTTTATTAAGTCGCCACACTGAAACTAAATATATATATTTTCTTTCTTTTCACCTTTATTCAACCAGGTAGGCCAAGTTGAGAACAAGTTCTCATTTACAACTGTGACCTGGCCAAGATAAAGCAAAGCAGTGCGACACAAACAGAGTTACACATGGGATAAACAAACGTGCAGACGATAACACAATTGAAAAATCTATGTCAATTTGATGGGCTTATGTCTGTTAAATTGTCTGTCTTGAATGGTGTGCCCCAAGGCTCTGTACTTGGTCCTCTCTTATTCACTATTTATATAAATGATTTTGACAAAAATGTCCAAAATAAACAACTTCATTTTTATGCTGATGATACTGTTATTTACTGTTGTGCCTCGTCTCTTACAAATGCTTTCCAGAACATGCAAACTGCTTTTTATACTGTTCAACATACATTGTGTCAATTGAAGCTTATCCTCAATACTGACAAAACTAAACTAAATGGTGTTTTCTAATGCAAGAAATAGACCTCTGAACCTTTCACCTATGACTACCAGTCAGGGCAAGGAGATTGAGGTTGTAACCTCATAAATATCTTGGAATTTTAATTGACGACGGCCTCGGTTTTAAATTGCATATTCAACAACTTACAAAAACATTGAAGCTGAAATTGGGATTTTATTTTATTTTAAGGCCTGTTTTTCTTTTGAAGCCAGAAGGAGGATAGTAATCAGCTACATTTATGCCTTTACTAGACTATGGGGATATGTTATATATGAATGCTTCCGCTCAGTGTTTGAGATCAATTGACACTCTTTACCATGGCACTATGAGATTTATTTTAAACTGCAAAACCCTTACGCACCACTGCACTTTGTATAACAGGGTTGGCTGGCCTTCTCTAGTCACTCGTAGGCTCAGTCACTGGTATACTTTTATTTACAAAGCCATTTTGGGTTCACTAACTTTTTATTTGTGCATTTTTTATTTTTTATTGTTCAGAAATGTGGTGGGTACTCTCTTCGTTCGCTGGACTTTATCCTGCTAACTGTTCCAAATGTCAAAACTGCATTTGGTAAAAGGGCTTTTATGTACTCTGCGCCATTGTCTTGGAACACCTTACAAAATACTTTTAAACTGGAAGAACTTGTCTCGATTGGTGTTTTTAAATCACTGATGAAGGATGTTGAGGCTGATTCCCTGACCTGTCAATGTTTTTAATTTGCTGTTTTATACTCTTGTGAATTCAATGATTTTTACTAGATTACTTGTAGTTTTTCATGTTGTCTGTCTGTCATTTTTTTGTAATGACTTGATGCTGCCTATCTTGGCCAGGGCGCTCTTGAAAAATATATTTTAATCTCAAATGAGCCCTTCCTGGTTAAATAAAAAAAATGTACAGGGTATTGTAAGATTAGATAGGGAAATAAATAGGCCATAGTAGTGAAATAATTACAATTTAGCATTAACACTGGAGTGATAGATGTGCAGATGATGAATGTGCAAGTAGAGATACTGGGAGCAAAAAGAGCAACAACAACAAAAAATAACATGGGGATGAGGTAGTTGGGTGGGCTATTTACAGATGGGCTATGTACAGATGCAGTGATCTGTAAGCTGCTCTGACAGCTGATGCTTATATAGTTAGTGGGGGGAGATATAAGTCTCCAGCTTCAGTGATTTTTACAATTCGTTCCAGTCATTGGCAGAGAACTGGAAGTAAAGGTGGCCAAAGGAGGAGTTGGCTTTGAGGATGCCCAGTGAAATATACCTGCTGGGTAGCATGCTACGGGTGGGTGTTGCTATGGTGACCAGTGAGCTGAGATAAGGCGGGGCTTTGCCTAGAAAAAACTTATAGATGACCTGGAGCCAGTGGGTTTGGTGACGAATATGTAGCGAGGGCCATCCAACGATAATACAGGTCGCAGTGGTGGGTAGTATATGGGGCTTTGGTGACGAAACGGATAGCACTGTGATAGACTGCATCCAATTATCTGAGTAGAGTGTTGGAGACTGTTTTGTAAATGACATCACCAAAGTCAAGGATCGGTAAGGATAGTCAGTTTTACAAGGGTATGTTAGGCAGCATGGGTGAAGGAGGCTGTTGCAAAATAGGAAGTCGATTCAAGATTTAATTTTGGATTGGAGATGCTTAATCTGAGTCTGGAAGGAGAGTTAATAGTCTAACCAGACACCTAGGTATTTGTAGTTGTCCACATATTCTAAGTCAAAACCGTCCAGAGTAGTGATGCTAGCTGGGCGGGCGGGTGCGGGCAGCAATCGGTTGAAGAGCATGCATTTGGTTTTACTAGCATTTAAGAGCTGTTGGTGGCCACGGAAGGAGAGTTGTATGGCATTCAAGCTCGTTTGGAGGTTTGTTAACACAGTGTCCAATGAAGGGCCAGATGTTTACAGAATGGTGTCGTCTGCGTAGAGGTGGATCAGAGAATCACCAGCAGCAAGAGCGACATCATTGATATATACAGAGAAAGGGGTCGGCCTGAGAATTTAACCCTGTGGCACCCCCATAGAGACTGCTAGAGGTCCGGACAACAGGCCGTCCGATTTGACACACTGAACTCTGTCTGAGAAGTAGTTGGTGAACCAGGCAAGGCAGTCATTTGAGAAGCCAAGGCTTTTGAGTCTGCCGATAAGAATGAGGTGATTGACAGAGTCGAAAGCCCTGGCCAGGTCAATGAAGACAGCAGCACAGTACTGTCTTTTATCGATGGCGGTTATGATATCGTTTAGGACCTTAAGCGTGGCTGAGGTGCACCCATGACCAGCTCAGAAACCAGATTGCATTGTGGAGAAAGTACAGTGGGATTCGAAATGTTCGGTAATCTGTTTGTTAACTTGGCTTTCGAAGACTTTAGAAAGGCAGGATAGGATAGATATAGGTCTGTAACAGTTTGGGTCTAGAGTGTGTCCCCCTTTGAAGAGGGGGATGACCGCGGCAGCTTTCCAATCTTGAACAGGTTGAACAGGCTAGTAATAGGGGTTGCAACAACTTCGGAAGAACATTTTAGAAAGACGGGGTCCAGATTGTCTAGCCCAGCTGATTTGTAGTGGTCCAGCTCTTTCAGAACTTGGGTGGAAGAGAAGTGGGGGGGCTTGGGCAAGTTGCTGTGGGGGTGCAAAGCTGTTGACTGGGGTAGTGGTAGCCAGGTGGAAAGCATGGCCAGCCGTAGAAAGATGCTTCTCCATGGACTTTACAGTCTCCCAGAACTTTTTGGAATTAGTGCACAGTCCTAACTCACTGTGTATACAACTTTTACAGTACAAGGGTACCCCCCCCAACACTGAAACTCAATGCAACTCTGAGTATGATGGTAACCCTAACCCCCCCTCGATAAAGAACAACATTAAGCTTGCACATGCCAATAAGAACAGACACCTCATTTTATACAGAGTAACAGACACTAGAACACCTGCAGCCTAGACAGAGTAACGGACACTAGAACACCTGGAGCCTAGACAGAGTAACAGACACTAGAACACCTGCAGCCTAGACAGAGTAACAGACACTAGAACACCTGGAGCCTAGACAGTAACAGACACTAGAACACCTGCAGCCTAGACAGAGTAACAGACACTAGAACACCTGGAGCCTAGACAGTAACAGACACTAGAACACCTGGAGCCTAGACAGAGTAACAGACACTAGAACACCTGCAGCCTAGACAGAGTAACAGACACTAGAACACCTGGAGCCTAGACAGTAACAGACACTAGAACACCTGGAGCCTAGACAGTAACAGACACTAGAACACCTGCAGCCTAGACAGAGTAACAGACACTAGAACACCTGCAGCCTAGACAGAGTAACAGACACTAGAACACCTGGAGCCTAGACAGTAACAGACACTAGAACACCTGCAG
This sequence comes from Oncorhynchus gorbuscha, assembly GCF_021184085.1. Lineage (NCBI taxonomy): Eukaryota > Metazoa > Chordata > Actinopteri > Salmoniformes > Salmonidae > Oncorhynchus > Oncorhynchus gorbuscha. Next base: position 9,594,627 of record NC_060182.1, read on the forward strand.
CCTAGACAGAGTAACAGACACTAGAACACCTGGAGCCTAGACAGTAACAGACACTAGAACACCTGGAGCCTAGACAGAGTAACAGACACTAGAACACCTGCAGCCTAGACAGAGTAACAGACACTAGAACACCTGGAGCCTAGACAAAGTAACAGACACTAGAACACCTGCAGCCTAGACAGAGTAACAGACACTAGAACACCTGCAGCCTAGACAGAGTAACGGACACTAGAACACCTGGAGCCTAGACAGAGTAACAGACACTAGAACACCTGCAGCCTAGACAGAGTAACAGACACTAGAACACCTGGAGCCTAGACAGTAACAGACACTAGAACACCTGCAGCCTAGACAGAGTAACAGACACTAGAACACCTGGAGCCTAGACAGTAACAGACACTAGAACACCTGGAGCCTAGACAGAGTAACAGACACTAGAACACCTGCAGCCTAGACAGAGTAACAGACACTAGAACACCTGGAGCCTAGACAGTAACAGACACTAGAACACCTGGAGCCTAGACAGTAACAGACACTAGAACACCTGCAGCCTAGACAGAGTAACAGACACTAGAACACCTGCAGCCTAGACAGAGTAACAGACACTAGAACACCTGGAGCCTAGACAGTAACAGACACTAGAACACCTGCAGCCTAGACAGAGTAACAGACACTAGAACACCTGGAGCCTAGACAGTAACAGACACTAGAACACCTGGAGCCTAGACAGAGTAACAGACACTAGAACACCTGCAGCCTAGACAGAGTAACAGACACTAGAACACCTGGAGCCTAGACAAAGTAACAGACACTAGAACACCTGCAGCCTAGACAGAGTAACAGACACTAGAACACCTGCAGCCTAGACAGAGTAACAGACACTAGAACACCTGCAGCCTAGACAGTAACAGACACTAGAACACCTGGAGCCTAGACAGTAACAGACACTAGAACACCTGGAGCCTAGATAGTAACAGACACTAGAACACCTGGAGCCTAGACAGTAACAGACACTAGAACACCTGCAGCCTAGACAGTAACAGACACTAGAACACCTGGAGCCTAGACAGAGTAACAGACACTAGAACACCTGCAGCCTAGACAGAGTAACAGACACTAGAACACCTGCAGCCTAGACAGTAACAGACACTAGAACACCTGCAGCCTAGACAGAGTAACAGACACCAGAACACCTGCAGCCTAGACAGTAACAGACACTAGAACACCTGCAGCCTAGACAGTAACTGGCACTAGAACACCTGCAGCCTAGACAGAGTAACAGACACTAGAACACCTGCAGCCTAGACAGAGTAACAGACACCAGAACACCTGCAGCCTAGACAGAGTAACAGACACTAGAACACCTGCAGCCTAGACAGAGTAACAGACACTAGAACACCTGCAGCCTAGACAGAGTAACAGACACTAGAACACCTGGAGCCTAGACAGTAACAGACACTAGAACACCTGCAGCCTAGACAGAGTAACAGACACTAGAACACCTGGAGCCTAGACAGTAACAGACACTAGAACACCTGGAGCCTAGACAGAGTAACAGACACTAGAACACCTGCAGCCTAGACAGAGTAACAGACACTAGAACACCTGGAGCCTAGACAGTAACAGACACTAGAACACCTGGAGCCTAGACAGTAACAGACACTAGAACACCTGCAGCCTAGACAGAGTAACAGACACTAGAACACCTGCAGCCTAGACAGAGTAACAGACACTAGAACACCTGGAGCCTAGACAGTAACAGACACTAGAACACCTGCAGCCTAGACAGAGTAACAGACACTAGAACACCTGGAGCCTAGACAGTAACAGACACTAGAACACCTGGAGCCTAGACAGAGTAACAGACACTAGAACACCTGGAGCCTAGACAAAGTAACAGACACTAGAACACCTGCAGCCTAGACAGAGTAACAGACACTAGAACACCTGCAGCCTAGACAGAGTAACAGACACTAGAACACCTGCAGCCTAGACAGAGTAACAGAAACTAGAACACCTGGAGCCTAGACAGAGTAACAGACACTAAAACACCTGCAGCCTAGACAGAGTAACAGACACTAGAACACCTGGAGCCTAGACAGTAACTGGCACTAGAACACCTGCAGCCTAGACAGAGTAACAGACACCAGAACACCTGGAGCCTAGACAGTAACTGGCACTAGAACACCTGCAGCCTAGACAGTAACTGGCACTAGAACACCTGCAGCCTAGACAGAGTAACAGACACCAGAACACCTGGAGCCTAGACAGAGTAACAGACACTAGAACACCTGGAGCCTAGACAGAGTAACAGACACTAGAACACCTGCAGCCTAGACAGAGTAACAGACACTAGAACACCTGCAGCCTAGACAGATTAACAGACACTAGAACACCTGCAGCCTAGACAGAGTAACAGACACTAGAACACCTGCAGCCTAGACAGAGTAACAGACACTAGAACACCTGGAGCCTAGACAGTAACAGACACTAGAACACCTGCAGCCTAGACAGAGTAACAGACACTAGAACACCTGGAGCCTAGACAGTAACAGACACTAGAACACCTGGAGCCTAGACAGAGTAACAGACACTAGAACACCTGCAGCCTAGACAGAGTAACAGACACTAGAACACCTGGAGCCTAGACAGTAACAGACACTAGAACACCTGGAGCCTAGACAGTAACAGACACTAGAACACCTGCAGCCTAGACAGAGTAACAGACACTAGAACACCTGCAGCCTAGACAGAGTAACAGACACTAGAACACCTGGAGCCTAGACAGTAACAGACACTAGAACACAGCCAGAGTGACAGCCTAGACAGAGTAACAGACACTAGAACACCTGGAGCCTAGACAGTAACAGACACTAGAACACCTGGAGCCTAGACAGTAACAGACACTAGAACACCTGGAGCCTAGACAGTAACAGACACTAGAACACCTGGAGCCTAGATAGTAACAGACACTAGAACACCTGGAGCCTAGACAGTAACAGACACTAGAACACCTGCAGCCTAGACAGTAACAGACACTAGAACACCTGCAGCCTAGACAGAGTAACAGACACTAGAACACCTGCAGCCTAGACAAAGTAACAGACACTAGAACACCTGCAGCCTAGACAGAGTAACAGACACTAGAACACCTGCAGCCTAGACAGAGTAACAGACACTAGAACACCTGCAGCCTAGACAGTAACAGACACTAGAACACCTGGAGCCTAGACAGTAACAGACACTAGAACACCTGGAGCCTAGACAGTAACAGACACTAGAACACCTGGAGCCTAGACAGTAACAGACACTAGAACACCTGCAGCCTAGACAGTAACAGACACTAGAACACCTGCAGCCTAGACAGAGTAACAGACACTAGAACACCTGCAGCCTAGACAGAGTAACAGACACTAGAACACCTGCAGCCTAGACAGAGTAACAGACACTAGAACACCTGCAGCCTAGACAGTAACAGACACTAGAACACCTGGAGCCTAGACAGTAACAGACACTAGAACACCTGGAGCCTAGATAGTAACAGACACTAGAACACCTGGAGCCTAGACAGTAACAGACACTAGAACACCTGCAGCCTAGACAGTAACAGACACTAGAACACCTGCAGCCTAGACAGAGTAACAGACACTAGAACACCTGGAGCCTAGACAGAGTAACAGACACTAGAACACCTGCAGCCTAGACAGTAACAGACACTAGAACACCTGCAGCCTAGACAGTAACTGGCACTAGAACACCTGCAGCCTAGACAGAGTAACAGACACTAGAACACCTGCAGCATAGACAGATTAACAGACACCAGAACACCTGCAGCCTAGACAGAGTAACAGACACTAGAACACCTGCAGCCTAGACAGAGTAACAGAAACTAGAACACCTGGAGCCTAGACAGAGTAACAGACACTAAAACACCTGCAGCCTAGACAGAGTAACAGACACTAGAACACCTGGAGCCTAGACAGTAACAGACACTAGAACACCTGCAGCCTAGACAGAGTAACAGACACTAGAACACCTGGAGCCTAGACAGTAACAGACACTAGAACACCTGGAGCCTAGACAGAGTAACAGACACTAGAACACCTGCAGCCTAGACAGAGTAACAGACACTAGAACACCTGGAGCCTAGACAAAGTAACAGACACTAGAACACCTGCAGCCTAGACAGAGTAACAGACACTAGAACACCTGGAGCCTAGACAGTAACAGACACTAGAACACCTGGAGCCTAGACAGTAACAGACACTAGAACACCTGGAGCCTAGACAGAGTAACAGACACCAGAACACCTGCAGCCTAGACAGAGTAACAGACACTAGAACACCTGCAGCCTAGACAGATTAACAGACACTAGAACACCTGCAGCCTAGACAGAGTAACAGAAACTAGAACACCTGGAGCCTAGACAGAGTAACAGACACTAGAACACCTGGAGCCTAGACAGTAACAGACACTAAAACACCTGCAGCCTAGACAGTAACTGGCACTAGAACACCTGCAGCCTAGACAGATTAACAGACACTAGAACACTGACATTTGGAAAATAAAATGTCACTAAACATGACATTCTAGTCATTTAGCAGACGGTCTTATCCGGAGCAACTTACAGGAGCAATTAGGGTTAAGAGCCTTGCTTAAGGGCACAGACAGATTTTTCACTCAAGTCGGCTCGGGGATTCTAACCAGCAACCTTTTGGTTTCTGGCCCAACGCTCTTAACCGCTAGGCTACCTACCTGCTGCCGAGAGAAAATATAATGGACACTAGAACACTTTGGCTGAAGCTTTGTATTTTTCTTCCTCTAACAAAGAAAAATGTCGATTTTCATTTGGTTTTAGCCACCCGGGAGGAGGTCAGAGTAGCCTACTTTTAAAAAAGTCCAGTATTCTGTCCGATACTGGGTTTTCCTTACCTTCATGACCTTGTCCACCTTAAGATCCTCGAGTGATGGATACAGCGACATTCTGTGGGAAGAACACAAAGGAAACTGTCAATGTTGGCATGAGAAGAGTAAATACCACAAAACAAATGAGAGAGAATCTCACCCATAAACTGCTAACCTTTGATGGCAGATCACTAGCTGAGAATAATGTGGCAGAAGACAGGATCGGGGGGGCTCTGGACCACACAGAGAGAGGGTTGGAGAACAGAGCGGTCCGTCTGTCTGTCCATAGACCCGTGCCCATACACAGCTCTAAGAGTGGCACACATGGCATGGAGACTCCCAGGCCATAAAGCTCATCATGAGATTCCTGTTTTTCAATTGAGGCTTAAGTTTTTCTCCACTAATCCACCATGATCCATTTCTGCACTTCCAGACCCCTTCCCATAAATCACTCATCCTTTTCTTATTGTGAGACGGTAAAGAGAGAGAGAAGGGTAGCTAACGGCAACAAAGATGTGATGTAAGCTGAAAAGTGGGTGTGGTCAGAACACCCTATAAAAGACCTAACTAACAAGCAAACAAGTCAGAGATACCCTTCTTGTCCACATACTGTAGGCTGGGCGATTTCTAGAACAAACAGTGTAGGCTAGAAACTGACTGTAGTAAGTTAAGGTGGTTTTGATAAGAAAAATGTGATAAAGAAGAATGTTCCTACCCTTAAAAATGCCGAAAGCTCATATTTAATGTTATAACCTTTTTTTTTTTTAAATGGCGTCATCTGACTACTGCGTGCCTCCATCTTGATAACGTGTCATCGATGACATCACTTGAATGGTTCGTCTGACAAGCAGCCCAGATTAGATTGCATGTTTGTAGCCTCATTGATCAATTTTCAGAATTTTTGTATTGTCAAAATTTAAAACAAAGTGCCTTTATAGAAGGCTATCCTGTTAATTAAGAGACTAGCCAGGTAACATGGTATGATCGATAAATTGACAAAAAATATATACACACACACACCGTGCAAGGTGGGCTAGCTAGCCAACTAGTCCGAAACCACAGCAAGCTCAGCTACCATTGATATTTTGCTAGGTTGCCTAGCGACATTGGCAGCATCATTTGGTAACCGAAGAAGGCTATTCCTAGAATTTGTTCATAACTGACTAGCCTAGTTAAATAAAAGGTTAAAAAAATAATCTAAAGACTCACAACTAGCTGCAATTGATTTAATAAAAGTGGACACTGTTAGCAACACTACATGTCTGGAGCGAACTCTTGCAGAACAGACACCTAGCTATCTAGAAGGAGGCTCCCGGTAATTCTATGCTAGCTACCGGCAGTGTTATTGTGGACATCATGCATTCAGCTAGCTTGCTAATGTTGACTAACAGTTGATATGATGCCCCTGTCGATGTGAAAAACCACTAATGTAGCCTACAGCTGAATGAGCTCAAAAACGTTTGCAAGTGGTTTATTTTATAATATTTTTTACCCCTTTTTTTGTGATAGCCAAGTGGTAGTTACTGTCTTGTCCTATCGATGCAATTCCCGTACGGACTCGGGAGAGGCGAAGGTTGAGAGCCATGCGTCCTCTGAAACACGACCCCACCAAGATGCACTGCTTCTTGACACACTGCTAGCTTAACCCGGAAGCCAGCCACACCAGTGTGTCGGAGGAAACACTGTACAGCTGGCGACCAAAATCAGCGTGCCTGCACCCAGCCTGCCACAAGTAGTCGCTAGAGCGCGATGGGACAAGGACATCCCGGCCAGCCAAACCCGGACGACGCTGGGCCAATTCTGCGCCGCCTCATGCGTCTCCTGGTTGCAGCCGGCTGCGACACAGCCTGAGATCAAACACGGGTCTGTAGTGACGCCGGGTCTGTAGTGTGGAAACGTCTTTCTATCCTGAGCTAGGCGCTGAGGCCACATCTTTCTATCCTGAGCTAGGCGCTGAGGCCACATCTTTCTATCCTGAGCTAGGCGCTGAGGCCACATCTTTCTATCCTGAGCTAGGCGCTGAGGCCACATCTTTCTATCCTGAGCTAGGCGCTGAGGCCACATCTTTCTATCCTGAGCTAGGCGCTGAGGCCACATCTTTCTATCCTGAGCTAGGCGCTGAGGCCACATCTTTCTATCCTGAGCTAGGTGCTCGAAATAAAATATTTTTATGTTCTAAAAGCATTATCATAACATCAAGATTACCGAACCTCGACGTGTAAAACAATGTAGGTTGATTTGAGCATTTCAGTTTGTAACAGTCAAAACATACAACAGGCAGAATGTGTCATTGTTCACACACTGCAATCCCCCAGGGCACGTCATCAGTTAAAAACATGTTATGTAAGCCTCTACCTGCAGCCCGTTTGTAATGCTGCCTTGTCCCCAGTCACTGAACGAGCAACACAGCAACATACATCTCAAGGAGCCGGGCTTTTGATCTCCGGATGTCTACTATCAAGAAGAAAACATTGACGTCATAAAGATTTTGTCAAGGAACATAAAATAGTTTCTATTAACTAAAAACAAGAAAGTACATTACATCTATTAACACTGAAACCTATTGAGGAAGCTTGTGGTGGTTTCTACCTGGTACAAGGCCTTCAGAAAGTATTCACAACCCCTAGACTTTTTCCACATTTTGTTATGTTACATCTTGAATTTAAAATGGATTAAGTTAAGATTTTTTTGGGGGGGGGGGTCACTGGCCTACCCACAATACCCCATAATGTCAAAAATACAATTATATATGAAATGTCTTGAGTCAATAAGTATTCAGCCCCTTTCTTATGGCGAGCATAAAATGTTTTTATTTTTTATAATAATAATAATAATATAATAATAATAATAATATTAATAGTATTATTATTTTTTATTGTTTAACAAGTCATTGCATGGACTGTGTGCAATATTGGTGTTTAACGTGATTTCTGAACGACTACCTCTGTACCCCACACATACAGATAATCGTAAGGTCCCTCAACTGAGCAGTGGTTTTCAAACACAGATTCAACCAGGAAGACTAGGAAGGTTTTCCAATGCCACACAAAGAAGGGCACCTATTGGTAGATGGATATTTTTTTCAAAGTTGACATTGAATAGCTCTTTGAGCATGAAGTTATTCATTACACGTTGGATGGTCTATCAATACACCCAGTCAGTACAAAAATACAGGCATCCTTCATAACTCAGTTGCCGGAAAGGAAGGAAATATCACCGTGAGGGATTTCACCATGAGGCCAATGGTGACTTTAAAACAGTTATAGTTTAATGGCTGTGATAGGAAAAACATCAACATTGTAGTTACTCCACAAATTACAATACTAACATACAGTTGAAGTCGGAAGTTTTCATACACCTTAGACAAATACATTTAAACTCAGTTTCACAATACCTGACAGTTAATCCTAATAAAATTCCCTGTCTTCAGTCAGTTAGGTTCACCACTTTATTTTAAGAATGTGACATTTCAATAATAGGAGAGAATAATAATTTATTTAATATTTTATGTCTTTCATCACATTCCCAGTGGGTCAGAAGTTTACATACACTCAATTAGTATTTGGTAGCATTGCCTTTAAATTGCTTACCTTGGGTCAAACGTTTCAGGTAGCCTTCCACAAGCTTCCCACAATAAGTTAGGTGAATTTTGGCCCATTCCTCCTGACAGAGCTGGTGTTACTGAATCAGGTTTGTAGGATCCTTGCTCGTTCTGAACACAAATGTTCTATAGGATTCAGGTCAGCGCTTTGTGGTGGACACTCCAATAGCTTGACTTTGTTGTCCTTAAGCCATTTTGCCACAAATTTGTAAGTATGCTTGGGGTCATTGTCCATTTCGAAAACCCCATTTCCGACCAAGCTTTCACTTCCTGACTGATGTCTTGAGATGTTGCTTCAATATATCCACATAAGTTTCCTTCCTGCTGATGCCATCTATTTTGTGAAGTGCACCAGTCCCACCTGCAGCAAAGCACCCCCACAACATGATGCTGCCACCCACGTGCTTCACGGTTGGGATGGTCTTCTTTGGCTTGCAAGCCTTCCCCTTTTTCCTCCAAACATAACGATGGTCATTATGTCTAAACAGTTCTATTTTTTGTTTCATCAGACCAGAGGACATTTCTCCAAAAAGTATGATCTTTGTCACTATGTGCAGTTGCAAACCGTAGTTTGGCTATTTTATGGCGGTTTTGGAGCAGTGCCTTCTTCCTTGCTGAGCGGCCTTTCAGGTTGTTGATAGAGGACTGGTTTGACTGTGAATATAGATACTTTTGTACCGGTTTCCTCCAGCATCTTTACAAGGTCCTGTGCTGTTGTTCTGGAATTGAGTTTCACTTTTCGCACCAACGTACGTTCATCTCTAGGAGACAGAACGCGTCTCCTTCCTGAGCAGTATGACGGCTGTGTGGTCCCATGGTGTTTATACTTGTTCATCTGTACAAACAATAGTGCGCGTGGTACCTTCAGGCGTTTGGATATTGCTCCAAAGACGAACCAGACTTGTGGAGGTCTATAAAAAAATCTGGAGTCTTGGCTGATTTCTTTTGATTTTCTAATGATGTCAAGCAAAGAGGCACTGAGTTTGAAGATAGGCCTTGAAATATATCCACAGGTACACCTCCAATTGACTCAAATGATATCAATTAGCCTATCAGAAGCTTCTAAAGTCATGACATCATTTTCTGGAACGTCCCAAGCTGTTTAAAGGCACAGTCAACTTAGTGTATGTAAACTTCTGACCCACTGGAATTGTGATACAGTGAGTTATAAGTGAAATAATCAGTCTAAACAATTGTTGGAAAAATGACTTGTGTCATGCACCAAGTAGAAGTCCTAACCGACTTACCAAAACTATAGTTTGTTAACAAGACATTTGTGGAGTGGTTGAAAAACGTGTTTTAATGACTCCAACCTAAGGGTATGTAAACTTCCAACTTCAACTGTAATTGACAGAGTTAAAAGTAGAAAGCCTGTACATAATAAAAATATTTAAAAACATGCATCCTGTTTGCAACAAGGCACTAAAATAATACTGCAAAAAAATGTTACAAAGCAATTTCCTTTTGTCCTGAATACAAAGTGTCCAATACAACACATTTCTGAGTACCACTCTCCATATTTTCAAGCATAGTGGTGGCTGCATCATGTTATGGGTATGTTTGTCATCGTTAAGTACGGGGGAGTTTTTCCAAGAATAAAAAATAAATGGAATGGAGCTAAGCACAGGCAAAATTCAAGAGGAAAATCTGGTTCAGTCTACTTTCCACCAGAGACTGGGAGATGAGGTCACCTTTCAGCAGGACAATAACCTAAAACACAAGGCCAAATCTACACCGGAGTTGTTTACCAAGAAGACAGTGAATGTTCCTGCATGGCCAATTTACTGCTTTGATTTGAAAATCTACGGCAAGACCTGAAAATGGTCAACCAACTTGACAGAGCTTGAAGACTTTTTTTAATCATAAATGGGCAAAGGTGTGGAAAGCTCTTAAGAGACTTAGCCAGAAAGACTCACAGCTCTAATCGCTGCCAAAAGTGCTTCTACAAAATATTGACTCAGGGGTGTGAATAATTATGTAAATTAGATATTTATGTCATTTCATTTTCAATACATTTGCAAAAATGTTTTAACTTTGTCATTATGTGGTATTGTGTGTAGAGAAAAGTATATTTAAACAATTTTGATTTCAGGCTGTAACACAATAAAATGTGGAATAAGTCAAGGGGTATGAATACTTTCTGAAGGCAATGTACAGTATGTACTGGGGCTGATATGGTCTGTGTTTTGGTACTGAGCCTTCGCTCTCAAAGCTGGTAAACAAATACACACAAGTTATCATGGAAAACTAGCATAATCACAGGACTGAGGGTGGAGCAAGACGAATGGATCTAGGCCTAATGGAATAGCAAGAGACAAACAGGATGAGAGAGCAGTTTCCCTTTTACTGGAAGAGATAGGCCTACAGCCAGAGTTAATAAGAAACTAAAAGCTCACAACCACTAGAAAGAGAAAGAGGGAGGGAGGGAGGGAGGGAGGGAGGGAGGGAGGGAGGGAGGGAGGGAGGGAGGGAGGGAGGGAGGGAGGGAGGGAGGGAGGGAGGGAGGGAGGGAGGGAGGGAGGGGGGAATGAGAGAGAGAGGGGGGGAATGAGAGAGAGAGAGAGAGAGAGAGAGAGGGAGGGAATGAGAGAGGGAGGGAATGAGAGAGGGAGGGAATGAGGGAGGGAATGACAGAGGGAGGGAATGACAAGGGGAGGGAATGACAAGGGGAGGGAATGACAGAGTGCATCACATGACAGAGTACACACTTCCAGTAGAGTAAATAGAGATCAGCTGTACTATAGGGTGTGGCAGGTGAAACTATCCCAGAGTCTACAGTAGACACCTACCATGCCGAGGAGTAAGAGCCCAGTCACTTATGAATGACTAATCATCATCATCCTCAACTACTCAAACATACAAGCCTTGCCTTTAAGGACCAGGCCTTTGGCTATGGTGTCCTTCTGATCAAATTGTTGCCGTAGGCCTTTGCGTACATTCGTTAAGATGTCACCTGAGCCATACGGGTCATTCCAGGAAGAAGAGAAGACATGAACTGGTCTGGTCGCATTTCCGGTACGACATCAGAATCACTGTGAAAGACGGTTTGTTTATAAGTTGGTGTCTCCAGTGTGTTGTTGAGAATGGTGTTGAAAAGGAAAAGTACAAGAGAGATGTTCATGTCACATGCTGTTCCTCTTTATATTATACACTGTGGCATCCCACTTTGTGAACAAATCACAAGATAAGCCATGAACAGGAAACAGGAACTTAGACGTAGTCAAAGATACACTGCTACCATGTCGACCACAGTCCGTGTCAAATGTCCAAGTTCTCTCCCACACACACACACACACACACACACACGAAATGAAAACAACTACACAAGACACAGCGAACTTCGAGAACAAACAAAAAACTCCTACACGTGTATACACCCTATCCCACAACATTGATGCAAATGTTACTCACTCCTACACGTGTAGCACTGTCAAACCGCACACCATGAAAATAGCCAAATCCTTGTTCCTCTACAAGAACAACATACAAGACAACACACAATTGTGAAAAGACATAACCCTACTAACACATTCCTTCTAACAGGTGGTTGACACTACTACAAAGTTTAAAAAACAAGTGATAAAAATAAAGCACATCATGTGAACATTTAGCACAATCACTGAGCCAAGCTAAACATGCCCAACAATCACATTACCAAAGGCAAGAATACTGTACACTACACATCCAATTCACAGACCAGAGAGAGAGAGAGAGAGACACTCCATTATGTCTCTGAACACCAAATGAAAACATGGGAAGTGCCTTGAAATGTGCCCCCCACACCAACCGGCCAGAGAAGGGGGGGTAGAGACTATGACAATGATCACAAGGTCCACTATTACAACTATTCAGAATGTTCTTCTGTGCAGTCCTACAGTACTGAAGTTAGCTTCATCCCTCAACTAGGCCATTTAAAATGACCATTTGTAGTAACAATTTTGACTTTTAATTTATTTTACAGATGGCTTACCCATTTGCAACATTAAAAGTTACTTATTTTTTATTAGATATAAAATGGTCATTTAAAATGGCTATTTCGCAGGACGAAGCTACACTGAACTAAAGCCTTGACATCCATATTCATTCATCTGTTTCAGTGCTGTCTGAGCTGATCAGTGACTAGACTGACCTAGGTCACTATACGCTTCTAAATCAGAATGGTTGATATTCTCCCAAAACATTAACCTAGATGTCTGGTTAAATAAAGTTTCAATAAAAAATACAATTAAAACGTTCCATACAGCTCATTCTTAATAAGACATCACACATTTTGCTAAGACGCTCTACAGCTGGCTAATTGTTTGGGTGGGAGGGAGGGTTGCTCTACAGTAACTTACACATCTCTCTTGTGTGACAGACATTTGTGTAGCATGAGTCAAGAAATCACATGATGTCATGAGTCAGAGGTTTCAAAAACATTGAGATTTACTTAACATTTGTAAACAAATATAGTTTAAACATTAGTTAGGTATGTAGCTGAATATGTAGTTTGCTAGCCAGTTAACTGTACTCACCTGGCCAGGCTAATAGCCTCACTGTGACACCACATGGAAGGCACAGTGCATCTGCTATAGCTAACTTGGCTAGTTAGCTAGATATATGCTAGCTACAGATTTATCAACAAAGTAACAAGCAGTTATGGCTAAACGATGAGATACATAGGTTAACTGGTTACCTCGTTAAACTGGTTACCTCGTTAAACTGGTTAATTGGTTACCTAGTTTAACTGGTTACCTAGGTTAATTGGTTTAACTGGTTACCTAGGTTAATTGGTTTAACTGGTTACCTAGGTTAATTGGTTTAACTGGTTACCTAGTTTAACTGGTTACCTAGGTTACCTGGTTTAACTGGTTACCTAGGTTAATTTGTTTAACTGGTTACCTAGGTTAACTGGTTACCTAGTTAGCTAAATGTATCAAGACAAGATGTTACTCTTTTCTTTATTCCTCCCATCTCTGCTAACACGTCGCTGGTGAATAACTTTACTCACTTATGTTCAATCACCACCTTTGTTTTGATACATTTGCTAGCAAGCTAACAGTATTTAGCTAACCGGGAGAGCTACGCGAGCTACCGGGAAATGTTGTTGGACATATGTAAACTCACCTTAAAAGTTTTTGATGGTGAATGTCTCAGGAGGGGGGAAGAAAAAACCTCCGACTTTTAGTTACTATAACTCCTTTTTCTGCTTCGTACTTGGGACGAAAGCACCGCTGTTGAGAAGTGATATTCTGAGTCACCGCTAATGTCCTGGTCGAGAAAACCCAAGTCAATCAGAGGCGGTGACACAACCAGTGACCGCCCATCAGCTGTTGCCGTCTCAGGGCAGACAGACATAATGCAGACAGACATAATGCAGACAGACATGATGCATACATAATGCAGACATACATAATACATACATACATAATGCAGACATACATAATGCAGACAGACATAATGCAGACAGACATAATGCATACATAATGCAGACAGACATAATACATACATAATGCAGACAGACATAATGCATACATACATAATGCATGCAGCTATGCATGCAGCTATGGTCAGGAATATCTAATTTTAAAGATTTTTCGCAAGTACTTGAAATTGTGCGATATGAGGTGGTTAAAGACAATCTGTGAATTTTGTTAGTTCAGTAACTGTTCATCAGTGGAAAATGGGGCATAGTGCTGCTACTACTACTACTGAGGAGCAACTTTACCACGCTTCTACGTCTTGCTGTGGGGGATGGCTCATATATATTCTAATCTCTATGAATATGAACGATGATCCATAAAACCCTATTCCAATCCCGAGATACCACTTCGGTTTCTATAGCAAAGCAGACACTCATTAAACACCTTGATACTTAAAAGGTGCCACTACACCTATAATATCTCAGCATGTCTCCCCTATGTTGAAGCGAGGTGAAATTGCAACAGCACTAAGTGGCTGTATATTAAAAACACATCTCCCCCTCACCCGCAACATGGCAGAGACACGGGCTTGGCGCCTCGTATCATGTGGATATATATGCAACAAAAAGTTAAAACATTCTCCTTCTGCTACCATTTATGTAAGCCGTATAGACATACAGTTTGATTCATACTTTAGATAAGTTCCATTTGAAATGAATGTACAGTACTTCTGGTGTACCCAACATTCAAAACACTCGGTGCGATCGAGGCGTGAGCCTTTTAGTTTCGGTTTTGGTTCACCGGTTTCAAACAGCTGTAAAAACAAAAATGTTTTGCTATTGAAAAATACATTTCACAGGGATTTAGATGGTACAAGGATCCCCTACACGATTACTCACTGCTTGTTTTCGAGCGAACAGTGTATTATTTTAGCAACCACGAAAAGAGCCATTTCCACTAGATAACACAGGCACAAAGTTCATGCAGCTTCGACCGCTCCGGGAGGAGAAAGCAACAGGCGAATATCACAGCCAATCACAACACTGGCGGGTAAATAATACTGCGAAACGCTATCGTTCTACTATTACTACAGATATAATATGTACATATTCTAAAATTACAACGCAACATTTCAACAAAAAAAACATTTAATAACCCCAACCTCATTAATGCCAGATATCCCGGTAATTTAAGAAAAAAATGGACTTTCCACAAAGCAGGTAGAGAGCACTTTATTGCAACTGCAAAAAAACATTTATTGGTTGTGCCTGCCTATGTAACTCAGCACACAAATACACAGTACATAGGACTGCATTTGTGCCATGCGCCTAGACAGCTGTAACATCAAGAGCAATGATGGCCAGCATCTGAACATGTTCTATATGCATTAGATTTAACTCTATTTCAACAGACTTTTAAATGTGATACAAAACATGGATGTCTCCGTCACCTGACTACCACAACACAGCATTTTTATTTAGGCAGCGTGGTGTCAGTCTAATGACGCTGACCAAAAAACATTTACCAGTCAATTACAGGTAAAAGTAGAAGTCATTCTTAGTTATCAAGTCAAATTGTATTGGTCACATACACATATTTTAGAAAGATGGCATCTGAAAAATATATAATGTCAAGTTGTGAAACAAAATAAGGTGGTGGAGGTCACAATTGAATCGATTCCTCAACCCCCTTTTCAAAATCATCACTAATTAACATCCAATTAATGTGCGTATACAATATGGTTCCCATCACTGTTATTAACACATGTATGGCTTTCAACAGGGTTAAAGATTTGACTTGGAAAGAAACATAAGCAACAACAACAACAAAAAGATTAAAATGCAAAGCTTTGAAACGTACAGATCAGGATATCATTATGTAGGACATGCAGAACCGGCTAGTTGGTTGCTCGTATGTCTCGTAATGAGAGACACGCAATATGATACAACAATTCTCTTCTGTACTGGTTTCTCTGTGCAGAATGCTCACGAGCGCCTAATAAAGTGAATCAAAATGAAAGAAAACATCACTATTTAGTCTGGGTAAATACAACATATCAAAACAATGTTCCTGTTTTATACCATTAAGACATCCCATGACTCAATATTTTACTACACTTATGCCTCTCAACATTACACTAAGACCTACAACTCTATAAAAAAAATCAATTCATATTTGTTCTGCTTTCAGCTGGGAGAGGTATGGATGCAAAGATGTACTTTTCATATTCTCTTAGTTTTGTTCCTCGGGTAGGCTTCACGTCAAGCACCAGCCCTCTATGTTGCTAATAGGTTCTCTTGAAAAGAGATGAATGTCGCTGCTAATATTTCATTGGTATTTTGCATTACTCATATAACCATGCACAACCAATAATTTCACAAAACAAAGTAAAGCACAATTTAAAAATTCAGGATTAAAAACATCAAGGTTTGTAAGGTTTTAAGGTTATGGCCCATAGGTTTTTAAAGAAAAACAAAATAACCGAGTCATTGATAACGCAGATTTTGTATATATGGATAAAATAATGACCAAAGTGGTGGAATTATAGACTCAGGTCTCTTATAGAATCAAGTACAGACTTTCTTAGCCTTTCTACATGTTTCCTAGGTAGAAAGCAGCCTGCAAAGACAGAGGAGGAAGAGGAGAAAGGGATTAGATTGAATCCATAGACTTGTAGATGCATTTGTGCTATTATTATTTAAACTACGGATAATAACAACAAACAAAAACACACTTAGAAAATCATCAAAAAAAAGTACTTACAAAAAAAAAAAAATCTTCATTCAAGGCTCAGTAGCTCAACATCAAAGATGAGGGTGGCGTTGGGCGGAATGATCCCCGGGTGGCCCTTTGCTCCGTAGGCAAAGTCAGGCGAGCAGGTCAGCTTGGCTCTCTGACCGACACTCATCTGCAAGGAAGTGAGGAGGTCATAGGTCAAGCACTGAGATAAGCAGATGAGAAGAACCTCTATGCTTTATTTCAGAAAGAAGCATTTACTTTATGATACTGTTGACAACTTTTTTTTGTTCAAATTGTGTTCATTTATGCGGCACTTTTTGGTTGTACATAAAGCAGCAATTGACCCCAGACCAGACGCTTAGTGTGTGTTTGTGTAATTGGGGGAGCGGTTTGTCATGCTGTAAGTGTGGAGCCTCTGATGAAAACGCCGAGGGCTCTTGTGGAGAACTGCCATTGGCTGGGAGAATGTCTAGCCAACACAACAAAGACTAATATGGGCACGTCTCTTCACAGCATCTGTCGCCCTTGATAAGAATATTATGTAATCAACCTCCTGGCAAAAGCCCAGCGAACTGCTTTGAAGTACAACACAATGCCTCAGTCTCTCTCTCCTGTTGCACACATTTCCCTTTCAATCTGCTGCAGCTACACATCACAGAGCTGTACAACAAACAGACCGGACGGTGTGTACTGCCCTAGTAACAGTGAAACTAATGTAAAGGTTTATGTAAAAACTTCAAACCGTCTTGTACAGCCCACACAAAGCATGTCATATGTTCAGAGAAATACTATGTATGAAGGTCATTATGTTCCTACTGATAGAGACGGTGGTACCTGGAACAGTTCAATTCATTGACTAAAATAAATGTTTTTGCTCTGGATAATCTTGACCCGAGGGCTCATGCACAGCAAAGAAATACACCGATGGGACATTCTGTGCTTTGGCAAAAATGGCAACCTCTCCGTTACAAGGACGTGGTAATTTCATTGTAAAACCCTTCTCCTGTTCTTCCTAGAAGTAGGGGCAGACAGACACCAGAAATGTCTGCACAGTACACCTACCTGCACGACTCCCTCTTCCCAGCCACGGATCACTTCCTGTTTTCCTATTTTAAACCTGAAGGGCTTGTCCCTGTCACGGGAGGAGTCAAACTTGCGTCCATCCGTCAGAGAGCCTGAGAAGGAGGAAATGAGAGGCAGAGAGGATTTATTTTGACAATCCGTAACAGAGATGGTGGCATGTCTTGTTACGTTTCAACGCAATCATTTCAGAACTGGACTGGGGGGTGCTATTCCTGTACTAAAACCCAAACTAACTTGAGTTCCAGCAGGCAGACGAACACTTAAGGTGAAAGACGTACATCCTGTGGCTCTTGTCGGTCTACTTCCATATCTACTGTTATGCAACACAACAAGGGACAAAACCGACAGTTAACGAAGCATTAACAATATATCTTCTGAGCTAGTGTAAAACTATATCCCTGAATGCAAATGAAGGGATTCCACCGATAGCAGAAATAGGCCCTGCAGCTGTCTCTGGGGGTGGGCAGCAAAGTGACAGGAAAATGTGGCCATAACTGGGCGTCTGCACTCGGCAATCCATCCCGAGGAGGCGTTCATTGTGTACTGTTGTTGTTACCACCAATCAGGCCAGGAGGGGGCTAATCTCTGGTGTGCACTGCTGTCGGGCACATCAGGGGGCAAGATATAGATAGTAGTAATCCCAGAGGTGGCGGGGTTGGGTGGCTAGATTTTTTTAAATTTTCTCTCTTTCCCTCTCTCTGCGTTGGCCAATATAATGATCTATTAGGGATGGAATTTATAATGTAAAAACTTTTTCAGTTGTAATTTCTTTGACGTCGAACGTTATCGTTGTTGACAGTCTCAAAAATATCCCGTCAGGGAGCAGATTTATGCAAATAGGAGACTGACTTATCATTACGTGGGGGCAGAGGAGTGTAATCATTGATGCCAATGGAAGCCAGGATTCCCCCAAATATTTGACCAATAAAAAAAGAAAAACAGTATAAAATAATTTAATCTTTCATCTCTCTTGTGTTTTCATACTTTCCCTTAAAATTGGCAAATGGCTGAATCTGGAGAAATCATCAGAGCGAGGGAAACAGCGCCCCCTCTGTCTCAGTATGTGTAGCGCATGTATCTGATGCTGTCTGGAACCAAAAGAGTATCACATGTTGCCGCCACAGCATTTGATTGATTGATGCCAGCAAGCATTTCACCTCCGTTAATAAATTTTAAAAAGCTGAGCTCAACTGTCGGTTGTCCAGCCACATGCAAAATGTCCCCCAAAAGGAGGCCAGTTTGGATTTACACCAATCAAATCGCATCCAAAGCAAAAGGTTGTCAGAAAAACGTTGTCGTTGTCCTGCCGTAGCTAGCTTGCTAAATAAGCCCTTTCCTGGGTCCTGGAGCGGCAGGGGAGCCTAGTGGTTAGAGCGTTGGACTAGTAACCGGAAGGTTGCAAGTTCAAACCCCTGAGCTGACAAGATACAAATCTGTCGTTCTGCCCCTGAACAGGCAGTTAACTTCTGTTCCTAGGCCGTTATTGAATATGTTCTTAACTGACTTGGCAAGGTAAATAAATAAATGGATGGAGATTTGGACTCAATGATGGTGATTCTGATCTAACCATAAATTCATATATTGAGCCACGGGCCTGAGATGATTGAAATGCAATATGTAGTCTCACGTTAACTAGCTAGTTAATTTAGCCCATGCAAGGAAGTTAGGCTAGCAAGCATTTTAGCCAGGTAGCCTATGACAACAAAAACTCAGACACAGCCATATATGAAAGAGAGGAGAATGACGTCGTCGTTCAACTAGTCTACAAGTAACGCGAGTCAAAAAATGTTTTAACTTGCACGCACACACACACGCACACGCACGCACGCACACGCAGAAATTAAAACAAGAGGCTCCCACGCTGAGGTCTGTCCAACGCTGGTCAGACCAAGCTGACTCTACACTCCAAGACTGCTTCCATCATTTACATTTACATTTAAGTCATTTAGCAGACGCTCTTATCCAGAGCGACTTACAAATTGGTGCATTCACCTTATGACATCCAGTGGGACAGTCACTTAACAATAGTGCATCTAAAACTTAGGGGGGGTGGGGTGAGAGGGATTACTTATCCTATCCTAGGTATTCCTTAAAGAGGTGGGGTTTCAGGTGTCTCCGGAAGGTGGTGATTGACTCCGCTGTCCTGGCGTCGTGAGGGAGTTTGTTCCACCATTGGGGGGCCAGGGCAGCGAACAGTTTTGACTGGGCTGAGCGGGAGCTGTACTTCCTCAGTGGTAGGGAGGCGAGCAGGCCAGAGGTGGATGAACGCAGTGCCCTTGTTTGGGTGTAGGGCCTGATCAGAGCCTGGAGGTACTGAGGTGCCGTTCCCCTCACAGCTCCGTAGGCAAGCACCATGGTCTTGTAGCGGATGCGAGCTTCAACTGGAAGCCAGTGGAGAGAACGGAGGAGCGGGGTGACGTGAGAGAACTTGGGAAGGTTGAACACCAGACGGGCTGCGGCGTTCTGGATGAGTTGAAGGGTTTAATGGCACAGGCAGGGAGCCCAGCCAACAGCGAGTTGCAGTAATCCAGACGGGAGATGACAAGTGCCTGGATTAGGACCTGCGCCGCTTCCTGTGTGAGGCAGGGTCGTACTCTGCGGATGTTGTAGAGCATGAACCTACAGGAACGGGCCACCGCCTTGATGTTAGTTGAGAACGACAGGGTGTTGTCCAGGATCACGCCAAGGTTCTTGGCGCTCTGGGAGGAGGACACAATGGAGTTGTCAACCGTGATGGCGAGATCATGGAACGGGCAGTCCTTCCCCGGGAGGAAGAGCAGCTCCGTCTTGCCGAGGTTCAGCTTGAGGTGGTGATCCGTCATCCACACTGATATGTCTGCCAGACATGCAGAGATGCGATTCGCCACCTGGCCATCACGTGGACTGGGACATGTTTCGTATTGCGTCAGATGGGAATATTGACGAATACGCTGATTCGGTGTGCGAGTTCATTAGAACGTGCGTCGAAGATGTCGTTCCCATAGCAACGATAAAAACATTCCCTAACCAGAAACCGTGGATTGATGGCAGCATTCGCGTGAAACTGAAAGCGCGAACCACTGCTTTTAATCAGGGCAAGGTGTCTGGCAACATGACTGAATACAAACAGTGCAGCTATTCCCTCCGTAAGGCTTAAGCGTCAGTACAGAGACAAAGTGGAATCTTAATTCAATGGCTCAGACACAAGAGGCATGTGGCAGGGTCTACAGTCAATCACGGACTACAAGATGAAATCCAGCCCAGTCACGGACCAGGATGTCTTGCTCCCAGGCAGACTAAATAACTTTTTTGCCCGCTTTGAGGACAATACAGTGCCACTGACACGGCCTGCAACGGAAACATGCGGTCTCTCCTTCACTGCAGCCGAGGTGAGTAAGACATTTAAACGTGTTAACCCTCGCAAGGCTGCAGGCCCAGACGGCATCCCCAGCCGCGCCCTCAGAGCATGCGCAGACCAGCTGGCCGGTGTGTTTACGGACATATTCAATCAATCCCTATACCAGTCTGCTGTTCCCACATGCTTCAAGAGGGCCACCATTGTTCCTGTTCCCAAGAAAACTAAGGTAACTGAGCTAAACGACTACCGCGCCGTAGCACTCACTTCCGTCATCATGAAGTGCTTTGAGAGACTAGTCAAGGACCATATCACCTCCACCCTACCTGACACCCTAGACCCACTCCAATTTGCTTACCGCCCAAATAGGTCCACAGACGATGCAATCTCAACCACACTGCACACTGCCCTAACCCACCTGGACAAGAGAAATACCTATGTGAGAATGCTGTTCATCGACTACAGCTCGGCATTCAACACCATAGTACCCTCCAAGCTTGTCATCAAGCTCGAGACCCTGGGTCTCGACCCCGCCCTGTGCAACTGGGTACTGGACTTCCTGACGGGCCGCCCCCAGGTGGTGAGGGTAGGCAACAACATCTCCTCCCCGCTGATCCTCAACACGGGGGCCCCACAAGGGTGCGTTCTGAGCCCTCTCCTGTACTCCCTGTTCACCCACGACTGCGTGGCCACGCACGCCTCCAACTCAATCATCAAGTTTGCGGACGACACAACAGTGGTAGGCTTGATTACCAACAACGACGAGACGGCCTACAGGGAGGAGGTGAGGGCCTTCGGAGTGTGGTGTCAGGAAAATAACCTCACACTCAACGTCAACAAAACTAAGGAGATGATTGTGGACTTCAGGAAACAGCAGAGGGAACACCCCCTATCCACATCGATGGAACAGTAGTGGAGAGGGTAGCTAGTTTTAAGTTCCTCGGCATACACATCACAGACAAACTGAATTGGTCCACTCACACTGACAGTGTCGTGAAGAAGGCGCAGCAGCGCCTATTCAACCTCAGGAGGCTGAAGAAATTCGGCTTGTCACCAAAAGCACTCACAAACTTCTACAGATGCACAATCGAGAGCATCCTGGCGGGCTGTATCACCGCCTGGTACGGCAACTGCTCCGCCCTCAACCGTAAGGCTCTCCAGAGGGTAGTGAGGACTGCACAACGCATCACCGGGGGCAAACTACCTGCCCTCCAGGACACCTACACCACCCGTTGTTACAGGAAGGCCATAAAGATCATCAAGGACATCAACCACCCGAACCACTGCCTGTTCACCCCGCTATCATCCAGAAGGCGAGGTCAGTACAGGTGCATCAAAGCTGGGACCGAGAGACTGAAAAACAGCTTCTATCTCAAGGCCATCAGACTGTTAAACAGCCACCACTAACACTGAGTGGCTGCTGCCAACACACTGTCATTGACACTGACCCAACTCCAGCCATAATAATGGGAATTGATGGGAAATGATGTAAATATATCACTAGCCACTTTAAACAATGCTACCTTATATAATGTTACTTACCCTACATTATTAATCTCATATGCATATGTATATACTGTACTCTACATCATCGACTGCATCCTTATGTAACACATGTATCACTAGCCACTTTAACTATGCCACTTTGTTTACTTTGTCTACACACTCATCTCATATGTATATACTGTACTCGATACCATCTACTGTATGCTGCTCTGTACCATCACTCATTCATATATCCTTATGTACATGTTCCTTATCCCCTTACACTGTGTATAAGACAGTAGTTTTGGAATTGTTAGTTAGATTACTTGTTGGTTATCACTGCATTGTCGGAACTAGAAGCACAAGCATTTCGCTACACTCGCATTAACATCTGCTAACCATGTGTATGTGACAAATAAAATTTGATTTGATTTGATTTGCACGCACGCACACACACACACAGCGCGAAAGAGAGAGAAAGCTGTACCATGGACAGTCACATGATAAATTAGCAACATTGATTGGACTAAATTGTCTTTCGTATCTTTCCGTTTGTTTTCACTGTATTATAGCCTAGTTGATTTGACGACGTTTTCATGTTGAAGTGTAAATGGTTGTTGAGTAAACTGTAAAAAACATTCACTTGATGGACCATGCTGTAGGTCATTTAACTATTTGTTACATGCAATATTTGTTTTTGTGGACACCGGGACATGTGTTGCTTTCTGGTATTGTGATGAAACAAGTATATGCCTAGTCTACTTTATTCCGCCACTGTGACTGTTGTCTTTTTTGTTGTCTCGGCCATATTGCATATCAGAGTGGTGTATGAACTAAGGGCTGTAGAGCAAACAACACAATTATCACAGGTTGTAAATATGGCTTTTTTTTTGGCTTGGCTTCCCCAGTGATTTAACTCAAGCACCAGCTATTGCATGGGGGTACAGTTCACACATGAATAACAGGAAAATATCATTTTCTGGCAGGAAATCAAAAAGTGTGGGGGGGAGGGAACAACTGTTGCTATAGCAAAGGTAGTTAAACATGTAGAATCTTGCCAGTGCTGTAAATATGTTGTGTATGCATGAATCCGAGTATAATAGAAGTTACATGATAATACAATAGAAGTGTTAGGACTACAATAGCAGCTATCCTACAACTAGATAGCTGACAATTGAATAGTCTAAATCATATGGAGAAAATTCTAAAATATAACACCCCCTGCAACTATTACAATAACACACTAACTCATTAGTAAACAATTACAACGAAGGGGGGGGGTCCATAAAAAGACATCAGACAGCAATACTCAGTTCTATCCGACGTCACCAATCCCCTCAACTTCAACAAAGGCAGGGTATCAGACTGCGTTTAAATCCCTCGCTGTCTCTTCTGTCTCGACCTCGGATTGAACCCTGCAGCTGCCGACGTCTGAACCCTCAACACAGACACCTACCTGCATATTACCCTACTGTAATCACCTATGAAGTGTCCGGTGGCTACATTGTAACAAAGTAGTCTTGACTTCGCACGCGATGTTACAATGTTGCTCAATTTATACAACGTAGTAATAACCGCATTCCAATACGAAGAAGCCACCTGCCTCCCTTGTACTGAAAGACGTACGCAACACACTGTTGGGTGGCCAGAGCTAAAGATGTATTTGCAATTGCATCCAAATTAAATTCCCCTGAATGAAAATATTACTATTGAAACAAAAAAAATGCACTCAATCGCCAAGGTTGTGGCCTGAGATTTAAGGGAATTTGCATTGGTGATTGCATTCAAACAGACACTGGAAATGAATCTCCCAAACTCACCAACATAATGCACCACGCACGTCTGTCCTTTTTTAGGGAAGGTCCTTCCTGTGGGAGAAAAAGCCATAGATAAACAGGATAACTGGCATGAAAAGACGACGAGACGCTGAAACAGGATAACGGGCATGAAAAGACGACGAGACGCTGAAACAGGTTAACCGCATGAGAAGACGACGAGACGCTGAAACAGGATAACCGCATGAGAAGACTAAGAGAAGCTGCATTTTTTTGTATGGAAATTAAAATGAATGAACGGAAATCCATCAGAAATCTTGAGCTAAAGATATGCATAAACATATTTTACCATCGCCCGGGGTTATTGTCTCAATTTCTACTCCCATTTCCTTCGTTAATATCCCTCCACCCTACCAAGAGACTATCTTCCTTCAATCTGCTATTTCAGCGGCTGTTGTCGTCTGTCTCCGTGCAGCGGCGTCTACCACGTGATGTGAATGTAGCGGTTAAACCGGAGGAAAAAAAAGTGGGAGTGTTCGTCACATTTTGAGCGCGATTTTTTTATAGTTTATTCTGTTAATAAATAATAATAATGTAATAACAATGCACGCACCATTAAACGATCGCGTGGTGTTTTTTCTTCTTCTGTTGGATGTACCTTCCCCATTTATTTATTTTAATATATTTGATCTGTAATGAAGCATCAGCATCCCAGACTAGAGTAGAATTTAGGCCTACTGTATACTAGGTTAAAATACTTCAAATAAAATGTCGATCTTGATCCCTTTGAATATAAGTGGTTTATTACAAACATATTACTCTGAGGTCCTTGCATCCAGTGAACAGTACTGGACACCAGTGGTTCCCAACCAGAGCTACTAAGACCCCTGGTGGTACCTGTCTTACCCACAGGGGGTACCTGGTCTACCCACAGGGGGTACCTGGTCTACCTACAGGGGGTACTTGAGAAGATCCATAAGACCATAGGCTTACTGGTAAAACGCACACGGGGGGGGGGGGTACAGTCAGGGCTACTCTGGGCAGAGAAAAATGAAGTTGGTGGTACATTAACAGAGAAAGGTTGGGAACCACTGTTGTACACAAAAGTGATTACAATGGTCGGATAAGAAAACACACACACATGCAGAAACACAATACATAGGCTGAGTCAAATGTCTGTGTTTCGGCCTGTGACCATGACAATCGTCTTCAGTGAAATAGGAAGCAGTGTCCTATAGCATGGTGTCAGATGAGGCGTGAACTGTCATGCAACATGTCAGACAGAAGACACTGACAGATGGAAGTTAGTCCAGCTAGACAGGCTGGCTGTGTCTGAGCGGAGTCTACAATCCCACTGCCTCCATTTCTTGGTTTCCATCCACTTTCCTGTAAAGAACAAAATGGCTTTGTAAGTGAAACAATGTCATAGAATTATCAGGAAAGCGTACATGTCTTCATAAAATAATCATAATTAATTATATGTTTTATAAAATCATACTGTAGATTCTATTATGTACATTATTTTAATATTACTATTTGTATTACTTTTTTTGAATCTACTTTTATTTTACTACTTGTTATTTTGGTACTCTTGTATTTGTCATTGCTGAGGAGCATTAGCAAGTAAGCAAATGGCTGTACCATGTGCACGTGCCCAATAAAACTTTTATTTGATTTGCGAGAAAAACAAAAACTAGACAGCTACAGTGATCTACCACTAGATGTCAGTCTAGCATACAATCGGCTCAACCAATTAATCCAAGTAATGTAGATCCACTGTAGGGTATTGGGACTATCAACAGGATGGAAACTCACTCTGCTTTCTGCAGTTCCTTTTGGATCTGGCCACGCCGCTCCTCATTGATAGGGTAGAAATAAAACAGCACCAGACCAATGAGGAGGAGGACGACGGGCACAGGGGCGAACAGGACCCGCAACGCTGTGATCACAGCTGGGTTCTGCCTGCAGGCCCCAGGCTTATATCCTGCAAAGCTGAGGGTGGGGAGAGGAGGGTTACACTCGGTAGACAAGCAATTACAGAAGAGGGGAAACGCTTCTGAAAGTGCCGCCGCACTACAGATAGAATCCAAGCATTGGTACAAATATAGATTGAGTCATGTATGGATTTATTTACATCAACATGACTCTTCGGTGGATGCTGTTTGGAGACATGACAAAGGTCTAAATAGCACCCAAATTAAGAGTCATGTTGATATAAAATAAATCCATACATTATTCAAATGATATTTGTACCAATACTTAGGATTGTAGTCTCCAATCCCTGCAGGTGGAACTCACTGTAATGCCAGGGTGGAGATGCCCACAGACATCCCCCCTCCAAACTTGTTGAAGAAAACGTAGCAGGAGTAAAACATGGGCTCTAGGTCTGTACTGGTGGGATTCTTCACCTTGAAGTCATCAACTACATCCGGCAACATAGACCTGCACACAGACAGGATGACAAGGTACTGTGTGAGAATACATTGTAGACTATTTCACTCAATAAATAACACATTTATTACTGTCCACTTCTTCTTCCTTCCTTCCTTTAGTAGATGATTTAATAGTTGGAGTAAAACACAGATGTTTCTCAGCTCAGAGAGCACTGCAGACCATTTCTTAACTTTCAAGTCTTTAGAAGTGTGGTCTCCAATAGCTGTGGAAAAATAAGAATCTCAGAGTGTGTGGGAGGGAAGTGCCCTGGTCCAGAGTGTGTGGGAGGGAAGTGCCCTGGTCCAGAGTGTGTGGGAGGGAAGTGCCCTGGTCCAGAGTGTGTGGGAGGGAAGTGCCCCAGTCCAGAGTGTGTGTTAGGGAAGTGCCCCGGTCCAGAGTGTGTGGTAGGGAAGTGCCCCAGTCCACAGTGTGTGGTAGGGAAGTGCCCCAGTCCAGAGTGTGTGGGAGGGAAGTGCCCCAGTCCAGAGTGTGTGGTAGGGAAGTGCCCCAGTCCAGAGTGTGTGTTAGGGAAGTGCCCCGGTCCAGAGTGTGTGGTAGGGAAGTGCCCCGGTCCAGAGTGTGTGGGAGGGAAGCCCCAGTCCAGAGTGTGTGGGAGGGAAGCCCCAGTCCAGAGTGTGTGGGAGGGAAGCCCCAGTCCACAGTGTGTGGTAGGGAAGTGCCCCAGTCCAGAGTGTGTGGTAGGGAAGTGCCCCGGTCCAGAGTGTGTGGTAGGGAAGTGCCCCAGTCCAGAGTGTGTGGTAGGGAAGTGCCCCGGTCCAGAGTGTGTGTTAGGGAAGTGCCCCGGTCCAGAGTGTGTGGTAGGGAAGTGCCCCAGTCCAGAGTGTGTGGGAGGGAAGTGCCCCAGTCCAGAGTGTGTGGTAGGGAAGTGCCCCAGTCCACAGTGTGTGGTAGGGAAGTGCCCCAGTCCAGAGTGTGTGTTAGGGAAGTGCCCCGGTCCAGAGTGTGTGGTAGGGAAGTGCCCCAGTCCACAGTGTGTGGGAGGGAAGTGCCCCAGTCCAGAGTGTGTGGGAGGGAAGTGCCCCAGTCCAGTGTGTGGTAGGGAAGTGCCCCAGTCCAGAGTGTGTGTTAGGGAAGTGCCCCGGTCCAGAGTGTGTGTTAGGGAAGTGCCCCGGTCCAGAGTGTGTGGGAGGGAAGCCCCAGTCCAGAGTGTGTGGGAGGGAAGCCCCAGTTCAGTTACCAGGGAGACAGGGCCATTATGATAGGCTATACTGACCTAACTGTTTATATAGTGGATTTCAAGATACTCTAGAGCACTGTTTCCTGAACTCAGTCCTCAGGACCCCTAGGGGTGCACGTTTTGGTTTCTGCCCTAGCACTACACCACTGTTTCAAATCAACAAAGGTTAATGATTATTTGAATCAGTTGTGTAGTGCTAGGGCAGGCCTGGGCAGCTCCAGTCCTCGGGGGCCTGACTGGTGTCACAGTTTTGCCCCAGCCCCAAGCTAACATACCTGACTCCAATAATCACCTAATTATGATCTTCAGTTAAAAATACAATTAGTTTTACAACAGCTGTGTTTGCTCGGGATGGGGGTAAAAGTGTGACACCAATCAGGCCCTAGGGATGGGGGTAAAAGTGTGACACCAATCAGGCCCTAGGGATGGGGGTAAAAGTGTAACACCAATCAGGCCCTAGGGATGGGGGTAAAAGTGTGACACCAATCAGGCTCTAGGGATGGGGGTAAAAGTGTGACACCAATCAGGCTCTAGGGATGGGGGTAAAAGTGTGACACCAATCAGGCCCTAGGGATGGGGGTAAAAGTGTGACACCAATCAGGCCCTAGGGATGGGGGTAAAAGTGTGACGCCAAATCAGGTCAAAATGGGTCTCCCGGTCGCTACACAGCTACTGGACTAGTGGCAAAGCCAGCTACTGCGATGCAGTGCCTTAGACCACTGCGTCACTCGGGAGGCACCAACAAAGTCTTATTAATCACGGCCGGTTGTGATACAGCCTGGAATCGAACCAGGGTCTGTAGTAATGCATCTAGCATGGAGATGTAGTGCCTTAGACCACTGCGTCACTCGGGAGGCACCAACAAATTCTTATTTGCAATGACGGCCTTCCCCGGCCAAACCCTATGGGACTCCCAATCACGGCCGGTTGTGATACAGCCTGGAATCGAACCAGGGTCTGTAGTAATGCATCTAGCATGGAGATGTAGTGCCTTAGACCACTGCACCACCAGGAGCCCTACACCATTGAACATGTAATGGTACTGTATCTCTAATGCTTGTTAATACGATCATCATTTTAGTCATCACATTTATTGTGTTTTGACCTACAGTACATCTGGAAAGTATTCAGACCCCTTGACAAGGTTGTAGCGTCATACCCAAGAAAATTCAAGGCTGTAAATTGTTGCCAAAGGTTCTTCAACAAAGTACTGAGTAAAGGGTCTGAATACTTATGTAAATGTGATATTTCAGTTTGACATTTTTCGTAAATTTGCAAATATTTCTAAAAACCTGTTTTTGCTTTGTCATTATGGTGTATTGTGTGTAGACTGATGGGGGAAAGAGAAAAAAAAACAATTTAATCAATTTTAGAATAAGGCTGTAACGTAACAAAATGTGGAAAAAGTCAAGGGATCTGAATACTGTCAGAATGCATTGTGTGTACAAACACAAACTCTCACCAGGGCAGCAGGTAGAGTGCCGATAGACTAGACCCAGATATGATGGACATAATGATGAAGACAGGCAGGTTGCTCTGTATGGACGCAATGATCACAAGGGCCGGTGCATACATCTGAAAAAAAGGAGAAACAACAGAGTGATGAAGGAAGTTCAGAAATGTTAAGGATCAGCTGAAACATATACATAACAACGTTCTTGTAAAAGGGAACTTACACAGAGTCCTATGTACAGCGTCGTCTTCTTCCCCAGTCTCAAAAGCAACGTCTGCCACAGAGGGATGGACAATGTGGCAGCTGTCTAGACAAGGACACACACATACAAAAAAAAAGACACTCTTGTTACCTAAATCAATGCATGAACCTGCTCTGAATGAGTGTCAAACGTGGTTACTTTACTCACTAGCAGGATAAGGACGAGGTGTTGGAAGTAGGCCCCCAGACCTGCAGCATGGGTACAGAAGAGGGCAAAGTTTCCTTGAGCCATCTGGGTAATGTCGCCGTGACAGGAAAGAAAGAGAATAATTTAAAAGTCATTAACATCTCCATGATCATCATCATACACACAAAACACACAGTCCAGACCCTAGGGCGACCCTCACCTGGAAGGCAAGCGAGGCAAAGAGAAACCCGAATACGAGTTTCACGTAAGGGGTGTGTCCCACCACCATCTTCATACCTGCCAGGTAGGGCATACGGATACGGTCCAGGGTACTGAGAGGAGCTGGGGTGGAAAGTGAAACAAATCATCAATAACTAGCCTGATGTCTCTCGTACCCCAGTCAAAAAAACAAACAAAAAATCTACACACAACAGAAGCACCTAAGAAACCATACTCACCCAACTGCTCCTTCACACCCAGGAAGAGCACAACACAACACAGGAAATAGATTCCTCCCAAAACTAAAGCAGCAAGCACGTAAGCTCTCCTCTGAAGCCAAGACAGAAAAATAACAAAATGAATATTAAATCAGCGTATCTGTACTAAGACACACAACAACAAGCTCAGGGGAAAACGTCAAAAAAATACTTGTCAGTTCAGACAAGACAAGATTACACTTCCTGTAATGACCACAAATAGGGAAGAACCTATAACTGGAATGCTATTGCTGCATTTCTACAGTGCAGGCAAATTCTAGTTGATAAGTTCTATTTCACACTTTTGACATATTGCAGAGAGGAAGTGATGCAAATTTATCTTCTCGGTTACAGAAGAGTGTGATAGTGGTTATTGTAAGAGCGAGAAGAGAAAGACGGTGGGGGTTATGAATATGATGGACCAAACCGTGTTCTGAAGGGTATCAGTGAGGGGCGAGGAGACGTTACGGAGGGAGGCCTCGCTGTAGTTCAGCTGGCTGCAGACTTGTGCACTCTTAGCATGGTACACCCCCACAATCTGACCCTGAATGGTTGCACCCGCCAGTGTTGCAAACACCTCCATCCCCATTCCTGAGGGAAAAGAACTATTGAAGAGGATGGAGACATATACAATGAAAACAGTGACATGGAATTAACCAACCAGGGGTACTAGGAACCCTTGAAGTACCTGGTCTATCCACAGGGGGTACTTGAGAAGACTCATGAGACCATAGGTTAACTGGTAAAAGGCACATGAAGGGGGTACTTCAAGGGTACTCTGGGCAGAGCAAAATGTACTTGGTGGTACAGTAACAGAGAAAAGTTTGGGAAACACTGACATGGAGAACAGTGAAGAGGAAATGGAGAGGAAAAACATTTTACCTCAGGTGTTTTAGGGGTTAAAACCAAAGATGCTCTTTTTTTGCTCTTTTTAAAAACAATATTACTGTATGAGGCAACTCCACCACTTCTTTACCTACAGCACCAGCGTCAACATGTGAAAACGGTCCATTTCTACATTTTGTAGAAGAAACAATATATAGTTCTACCTGATAACATCAAAAGTTTAAACGTTTTAAAAACAGTGATTTTCAAACACTATTATCCCTTTCATACTGTAATAAAACAGCAGGGAGCAGGTCTCGAACCCTCGACCTTGGAGCCCGAGGTCCGGCGCGCTTATCGACTGTGCCGCAAAAAGAATCCTGGTGCGGCAGGATCGATTTCCGCTTATAAACCCAGGGTCGTTACAATACTAAGACGTTTTTCCCACCAACTTCACCACACCGTCAACTGTTATCTTATATCTGAAAGGTATTGCCGGTATTATTTCTGCATAAGTAATCATTTCGATAAACTTTGGCCTAAGGCTTAGCATAGCATTTTGCCGCAATGCTGAGGCAGCAATCGTTGTAAAGGTATTCCCTTGTGTGGTCAAGAACATTTATACAGCGTTTTTATTGGGACAGCGCCACCACGCTGCTTTGAGACATTTTTGTGGGGTCTCATCCTGATAAATCAATCAACATTTTCACTGAATCTCAGTTTGTATATTGGTTAGGCTACAATTAGGCTGGGGAAATGTTAGCTAAATTGAGGTGAGTGCTGCTCATGATCATCTCGTCTAGTTGGCTCATTTCTTACAACATTTTACCAGCATGTTATGTAGTTTAACAAGTGGATTATTTCGCAGTCCCTTAATAGCCTTAGCTTACTCCCGACCAAAAGCCGTCGACTTCACTGACTGTGATTTTGTTTCACTGAATCTCCGTCTGTATAGAGAGGATTTGGTTAATTGGTTTCTTTCCCGAAATCACACACATCCCTGGGTCGCTCCTCTTTTCAGTTGGCTGCATCTAGCGACTGGAACGAGCTGCAAAAAACAATCCAACTGGACAGTTTTATCTCCATCTCTTCGTTCAAAGACTCAATCATGAACACTCTTACTGACAGTTGCGGCTGCTTTGTGTTGTGGCTGCTTCGTGTTGTGGCTGCTTCGTGTTGTGGCTGCTTTGTGTTGTGGCTGCTTTGTGTTGTGGCTGCTTCGTGTTGTGGCTGCTTTGTGTTGTGGCTGCTTCTCTGATCCTTGACCTGTTAACTTTAGCTTGCTTTCAGCCAACACCCCGTCCACAGCAAACAGAGTCAGTCACTGCCAGGAAACCAAACTCTCAGACACTGTTTGGTGCTGGAGGCATGAAACTGAAGATCCTTCTGGCCTGTCCATAGTCTCTAACAAATAATTATATTGTCTCTATAACAACACTACAAATTAGGCTACATCACAACTGAAGTTCAGGAGTACATTAAGAGTTTCAGTGATGGTTGTACCATCATCATTATCATAAGAAGGTGTTTACTAATTATTTAATCTGGGAAGTTCTGCTAAAATTAAATGAAATCATAGTTTCCATGGGAAACCTGAAACAATATCTGATGAGTGATTTAACTCCAGAGGATGCCTTACTGTAGCCGGTGGCAGAGTCTCTGTCCTTCTGGTCACCCCCCAGGAACATGTTGAGTGAAGAGTAGGGGACATGATAGCACTGGAGAGGGAAGAGATGGACTTTAACCACAGGAACATGTTGAGTGAAGAGTAGGGGACATGATAGCACTGGAGAGGGAAGAGATGGACTGTAACCACAGGAACATGTTGAGTGAAGAGTAGGGGACATGATAGCACTGGAGAGGGAAGAGATGGACTTTAACCACAGGAACATGTTGAGTGAAGAGTAGGGGACATGATAGCACTGGAGAGGGAAGAGATGGACTTTAACCACAGGAACACGTTGAGTGAAGAGTAGGGGACATGATAGCACTGGAGAGGGAAGAGATGGACTTTAACCACAGGAACAATGCACAAAGAACGGTAGAGTATTTGGCTGTAACCATAGTTCTGTTAGAAGTTGGGTGCACCTAAACATTATAAGCACCGCTTGCAAAATGGAATTGATTGTGGCTACTAGCTTCATAGTCGCCACAGAGGACCGAGCACACCTCCATCTACATTGACAGTGCTGTAGTGGAGCAGGGCAAGAGCTTCAAGTTCCTCTGTGTCCACATCACGAAAGGAATTGTCATGGTCCAAACACACCAACACAGTCGTGAAGAGGGCACGACAACGCCTCTTCCCCCTCAGGAGGCTGAAAAGATTTGTCATGTTTTACAGCTGCACCATTGAGAGAGAGAATCTTGAATGGCTGCATCACCGCTTGGTACGGAAGCTGCTTGGCACCCGACGCTACAAGCTTGGCACACCTGTATCTGAGGAGTTTCACCCATTATTCTCTGCAGATCCTCTCAAGCTCTGTCAGGTTGGTTGGGGAGCGTTGCTGCACAGCTATTTTCAGGTCTCTCCAGAGATGTTCTATTGGGCTCAAGTCCGGGCTCTGGATGTACCACCCAAGGACATTCAGAAACTTGTTCCGAAGCCACTCCTGCGTTGTCTTGGCTGTGTGCTTAGGGTCATTTTCCTGTTGAAAGGTGAACTTTGGCCCCAGTCGGAGGTCCTGAGCAGGTTTCAATCAAGAATCGCTTTGTACTTTGCTCCGTTCATCTTTGCCTCAATCCTGACTAGTCTCCCAGTCCCTGCAGCTGAAAAACATCCCCACAGCATGATGCTGCCACCACCATGCTTCACTGTAGGGATGGTGCCAGGTTTCCACCAGATGTGACACTTGGCATTCAGGCCAAAGAGTTCAATCTTGATTTCATCAGACCAGAGAATCTTGTTTCCCATGGTCTGAGAGTCTTTAGGTGCCTTTTGGCAAACTCCAAGTGGGCTGTCATGTACCTTTCACTGAGGAGTGGCTTCCGTCTGGCCACTCTACTATAAAGGCTTGATTGGTGGAGTGCTACAGAGATTGTTGTCCTTCTAGAAGGTTCTCCCATCTCCACAGAGGAACTGTAGAGCTCTGTCAGAGGGGCCATCGGGTTCTTGGTCACCTCCCTGACCAAGGCCCTTCTCCCCCGACTGCTTATTTAGGCCGGACAGCCAGCTCTAGGAAGAGTTTTGGAGGTTCCAAACTAATTCCATTTAAGAATAATGGAGGCCACCATGTTCTTGGGGCGCTTCAATGCTGCAGAAATGTTTGGTACCTTTCCCTAGATCTGTGCCTCGACACAATCCTGTCTCAGAGGTCTACGGACAATACTGTCGACCTCATGGCTTGGTTTTTGCTCCGACATGCACTGTGGTACCTTACAGCGCCTTGCAAAAGTATTCATCACCTCTTGGCGTTTATCCTATTTTGTTACATTACAATCTGTAATTTAAATGTATTTTTATTTGGATTTCAGGTAATGGACATACACAAAATAGTCCAAATTGGTGAAGTGAAAAAAATTACTTGTTTTAAAATTATTATTTTTTCATGGAAAAGTGGTGCGTGCATATGTATTCCCCCCCTTTGCTATGAAGCCCAAAAATAAGATCTGGTGCAACCAATTACCTTCAGAAGTCACATAATGAATTAAATAAAGTCCACCTGTTTGCAATCTAAGTGTCACATGATCTCGGTATATATACACTTGTTCTGAAAGGCCCCAGAGTCTGCAACACCACTAAGTAAGCGGTACCATGAAGACCAAGGATCTCTCCAAACAGGTCAGGGACAAAGTTGTGGAGTAGTACAGATCAGGCTTGGGTTATAAAAAAGTATCCGAAACTTTGAACATCCCACGGAGCACCATTAAATCCATTATTTAAAAAATAGAAAGAATATGGCACCACAACAAACCTACCAAGAGAGGGCCGCCCACCAAAACCCACAGACCAGGCAAGGAGGGCATTAACCAGAGAGGCAACAAAGAGACCAAAGATAACCCTGAAGGAGCTGCAAAGCTCAACAGTGGAGATTGGAGTATCTGTCCATAGGACCACATTAAGCCGTACACTCCACAGAGCTGGGCTTTACGGAAGTGTCCAGAAAAAAGCCATTGCTTAAAGAAAAAAATAAGCAAACACGTTTGGTGTTCGCAAAAAGGCATCTGGGAGACTCACCAAACATATGGAAGAAGGTACTCTCGTCAGAGGCGACTAAAATGTAGGTTTTTGGCCATCAAGGAAAACACATGTCAGGTGCAAACCAAATACCTCTCATCACCCCAAGAACACCATCTCCACAGTAAAGCATGGTGGTGGCAGCATCATGTTGTGGGGATGTTTTTCCATCAGCAGGGAAACTGGTCAGAATTGAAGGAATGATGGTTGGTGATAAATAAAGGGAAATTCTTGAAGGAAACCTGGTTCAGTCTTCCAGAGATTTGAGACTGGGACGGAGGTTCACCTTCCAGCAGGACAATGACCCTAAGCATACTGCTAAAGCAACACTTGAGTGGTTTAAGGGGAAATATTTAAATGTCTTTAGAATGGCCTTGTCAAAGCCCAGACCTCAATCCAATTGAAAATCTGTGGTATGACTTAAAGATTGCTGTACACCAGTGGAACCCATGAAGGAGCTGGACCAGTTTTGCCTTGAAGAATGGGCAAAAATCCCAGTGGCTAGATGTGCCAAGCTTATAGAGACATACCCCAAGAGACTTGCAGCTGTAATTGCTGTAAAAGGTGGCTCTACAAAGTATTGACTTTGGTGGGGGTGAATAGTTATGCAAGCTCAAGTTCTGTTTTTTTGTCTTACTTCTTGTTTGTTTCAAAATAAAAAATATTTAG
This sequence comes from Oncorhynchus gorbuscha, assembly GCF_021184085.1. Lineage (NCBI taxonomy): Eukaryota > Metazoa > Chordata > Actinopteri > Salmoniformes > Salmonidae > Oncorhynchus > Oncorhynchus gorbuscha. The sequence goes on from NC_060182.1 coordinate 9,630,567, forward strand.
CATCTTCAAAGTGGTAGGCATGTTGTGTAAATTAAATGATACCCCCCCAAAAATCCATTTTAATTCCAGGTTGTAAGGCAACAAAATAGGGAAAATGCCAAGGGGGTGAATACTTTGCAAGCCTCTGTATATAGACATGTGTGTGCCTTTCCAAATCATGTCCAATCAAATTGAATTTACCACAAGTGGACTCCAAGCGGACTTCTCAAGGATGATCAATGGAAACAGGATGCACCTGAGCTCAATTTCGAGTGTCATTGCAAAGGGTCTGAACACTTATGTAAATAAGGTTTTTCAGTTGTTACATATAACATTTGCAAAAATCTCAAAATCTGTTTTCACTTGCTCATCATGGGGTATTTTGTGTAGATTGTAGAGGATTTTTAAAATTTCATTTAATCCATTTTAGAATAAGGCTGTAACGTAACAAAATGTGGAAAAAGTCCAGGGGTCTAAATACTTTCCAAATGCAGTTTATATGTACATATCTACCTCAATGACCTCATACCCCTGCACATCAACTCAGTACTGGTACCCCTGCACATCAACTCAGTACTGGTACCCCTGCACATCAACTCAGTACTGGTACCCCTGCACATCAACTCAGTACTGGTACCCCTGCATATCAACTCAGTACTGGTACCCCTGCACATCAACTCAGTACTGGTACCCCTGCACATCAACTCAGTACTGGTACCCCTGCACATCAACTCAGTACTGGTACCCTGCACATCAACTCAGTACTGGTACCCCTGGTATATCAACTCAGTACTGGTACCCCAACTCAGTACACCCCTGCATCAACTCAGTACTGGTACCCCTGCATATCAACTCAGTACTGGTACCCCTGCATATCAACTCAGTACTGGTACCCCTGCATATCAACTCAGTACTGGTACCCCTGCATATCAACTCAGTACTGGTACCCCTACATATCAACTCAGTACTGGTACCCCTACATATCAACTCAGTACTGGTACCCCTACATATCAACTCAGTACTGGTACCCCTACATATCAACTCAGTACTGGTACCCCTACATATCAACTCAGTACTGGTACCCCTACATATCAACTCAGTACTGGTACCCCTACATATCAACTCAGTACTGGTACCCCTACATATCAACTCAGTACTGGTACCCCTACATATCAACTCAGTACTGGTACCCCTACATATCAACTCAGTACTGGTACCCCTACATATCAACTCAGTACTGGTACCCCTACATATCAACTCAGTACTGGTACCCCTACATATCAACTCAGTACTGGTACCCCTACATATCAACTCAGTACTGGTACCCCTACATATCAACTCAGTACTGGTACCCCTATCAATCAACTCAGTACTGGTACCCCTGCATATCAACTCAGTACTGGTACCCCTACATATCAACTCAGTACTGGTACCCCTACATATCAACTCAGTACTGGTACCCCTACATATCAACTCAGTACTGGTACCCTGTGTATCAACTCAGTACTGGTACCCCTACATATCAACTCAGTACTGGTACCCCTGCATATCAACTCAGTACTGGTACCCCTACATATCAACTCAGTACTGGTACCCCTACATATCAACTCAGTACTGGTACCCCTACATATCAACTCAGTACTGGTACCCCTACATATCAACTCAGTACTGGTACCCCTACATATCAACTCAGTACTGGTACCCCTACATATCAACTCAGTACTGGTACCCCTACATATCAACTCAGTACTGGTACCCCTGCATATCAACTCAGTACTGGTACCCCACATATCAACTCAGTACTGGTACCCCTACATATCAACTCAGTACTGGTACCCCTACATATCAACTCAGTACTGGTACCCCTACATATCAACTCAGTACTGGTACCCCTGCATATCAACTCAGTACTGGTACCCCTACATATCAACTCAGTACTGGTACCCCTACATATCAACTCAGTACTGGTACCCCTACATATCAACTCAGTACTGGTACCCTGTGTATGTAGCCTAGTTATCATTGACTCAGTACTGGTACCCCTACACATCAACTCAGTACTGGTACCCCTGCATATCAACTCAGTACTGGTACCCCTACATATCAACTCAGTACTGGTACCCCTACATATCAACTCAGTACTGGTACCCCTACATATCAACTCAGTACTGGTACCCCTGCATATCAACTCAGTACTGGTACCCCTACATATCAACTCAGTACTGGTACCCCTACATATCAACTCAGTACTGGTACCCCTACATATCAACTCAGTACTGGTACACTCAGTAAGGTACCTGCATATCAACTCAGTACTGGTACCCCTGCATATCAACTCAGTACTGGTACCCCTGCATATCAACTCAGTACTGGTACCCCTGCATATCAACTCAGTACTGGTACCCCTGCATATCAACTCAGTACTGGTACTGGTACCCTGCATATCAACTCAGTACTGGTACCCCTGCATATCAACTCAGTACTGGTACCCCTGCATATCAACTCAGTACTGGTACCCTACATATCAACTCAGTACTGGTACCCCTGCATATCAACTCAGTACTGGTACCCCTACATATCAACTCAGTACTGGTACCCCTGCATATCAACTCAGTACTGGTACCCCTGCATATCAACTCAGTACTGGTACCCCTGCATATCAACTAACACAACCCCTATCAACTCAGTACTGGTACCCCTGTACTGGTACCCCTGCATATCAACTCAGTACTGGTACCCCTGCATATCAACTCAGTACTGGTACCCCTGCATATCAACTCAGTACTGGTACCCCTACATATCAACTCAGTACTGGTACCCCTGCATATCAACTCAGTACTGGTACCCCTGCATATCAACTCAGTACTGGTACCCCTGCATATCAACTCAGTACTGGTACCCCTACATATCAACTCAGTACTGGTACCCCTGCATATCAACTCAGTACTGGTACCCCTACATCTCAGTACTGGTACCCTACATATCAACTCAGTACTGGTACCCCTACATATCAACTCAGTACTGGTACCCCTTATCAACTCAGTACTGGTACCCCTACATATCAACTCAGTACTGGTACCCCTAATATCAACTCAGTACTGGTACCCCTACATATCAACTCAGTACTGGTACCTACATATCAACCAGTACTGGTACCACATATCAATCAACTCAGTACTGGTACCCTACATATCAACCAAATACCCTAAATCAACTCAGTACTGGTACCCCTACATATCAACTCAGTACTGGTACCCCTACATATCAACTCAGTACTGGTACCCCTACATATCAACTCAGTACTGGTACCCCTACATATCAACTCAGTACTGGTACCCCTACATATCAACTCAGTACTGGTACCCCTGCATATCAACTCAGTACTGGTACCCCTACATATCAACTCAGTACTGGTACCCCTACATATCAACTCAGTACTGGTACCCCTACATAACTCAGTACTGGTACCCTACAACTCAGTACTGGTACCCCTGGCAACTCAGTACTTATTTGAACTCAGTTTACCCCTGCATATCAACTCAGTACTGGTACCCCTTATCAACTCAGTACTGGTACATAATCAACTCAGTACTATCAACTCAGTACTGGTACCCCCACATATCAACTCAGTACTGGTACCCCTATCAACTCAGTACTGGGCAACTCAGTACTGGTACCCCTACATATCAACTCAGTACTGGTACCCTATATCAACTCAGTACTGGTACCCCTAGTACCCCTACATATCAACTCAGTACTGGTACCCCATATCAACTCAGTACTGGTACCCCTGATATCAACTCAGTACTGGTACCCCTCATATCAACTCAGTACTGGTACCCCTGGTACAACTCAGTCCCCTGCATATCAACTCAGTACTGGTACCCCTGCATATCAACTCAGTACTGGTACCCCTGCATATCAACTCAGTACTGGTACCCCTGCATATCAACTCAGTACTGGTACCCCTGCATATCAACTCAGTACTGGTACCCCTGCATATCAACTCAGTACTGGTACCCCTACATATCAACTCAGTACTGGTACCCCTACATATCAACTCAGTACTGGTACCCCTACATATCAACTCAGTACTGGTACCCCTGCATATCAACTCAGTACTGGTACCCCTACATATCAACTCAGTACTGGTACCCCTGCATATCAACTCAGTACTGGTACCCCTGCATATCAACTCAGTACTGGTACCCCTGCATATCAACTCAGTACTGGTAAAATATCAACTCAGTACTGGTACCCCTGCATATCAACTCAGTACTGGTACCCCTGCATATCAACTCAGTACTGGTACCCCTGCATATCAACTCAGTACTGGTACCCCTGCATATCAACTCAGTACTGGTACCCCTTAAATATCAACTCAGTACTGGTACCCCTACATATCAACTCAGTACTGGTACCCCTACATATCAACTCAGTACTGGTACCCCTACATATCAACTCAGTACTGGTACCCTGTGTATGTAGCCTAGTTATTGTTACTCATTGTGCATTTATTTCTTGTGTTATTATTTTTCAATTGTTCTATTATTTCTCTTTTTTACTCCTTTGCATCGTTGGCAAGGGCCCGTAAGTAAGCATTTCACTGTTAGTCTACACCTGTTGTTTACGAAGCACGTGACAAAATAACATTTCATTTGATTTGACCTTACAGTCATGAAGACATCAAAGAGGCAGCTCCAGATGAAGAACCAGAAGAAACTGGAGGATGGAGACATGGACTCCTGAGGCGTGAACCACATCATGATGTAGGCCAGGACGCCCAGAGGCATGGAGAATACGATCCTGAGGGGTGGAAGGGAGGGAATATCGCACATGACTTGAATGGTGAAATCATGGGCAGTTTAATCGTGTTTTATCATCAGAATGTATCCTAAATCAGTGATGTGCTGTGCAGAGAAAGAAAGAAAGGATACCTAGTCAGCTGTACAACTGAATGCATTCAACTGAAATGTGTCTTCCGCATTTAACACAACCCCTCTGAATAAGAGGTGCGGAGGGCTGCAGATATTATGGGCGTTGCTCTTCTGAAGTCACTAACCAGGGAATGAGTTTGCCGATGCGTGTCCTACCACTCTTGATGACCATATATCCCACCAGAGGGTCAGTGATGGCATCCCATGCCCGGCCAAGGAAGAGGATGAGAGATGCATAGAAGGCCCCCATCTAGAGGTGCAGTATAAAGGATCATTACTGGGTGGTGGGGTTGTTAAGGAATGAGCCTCTGCCTGGTATTAATAGAACTCACTAACTAAAGTAATGGAGGTGACAGTGTTGTTAAATTACAGAGGGTGGCTGCTCTGTTGCATCATGGGATGAGGGCTGAGGGCAATACCACACCAATAAATATACATAACAAAAGCCAAATCTAAAATACACACTATGCTATTACCATCATATATACAGTGCTGTTTGGTTGGTATATTCGGCCTAAAGTAGTAGAATCTTACATCGAATTTCTAGGAGGTACTAATGAGGGGGTTACAGCCAAGGCTACACATAAAGGGGAAGTTACGAAATAACTTTTGTTAAACAACTCAACAAAGAGCATTTGATGCCAATAACTAAACTTCAGCCATGATGTTCGAGGCAGATTAATTATTTGATCATTTTCTGCATTATAAAAACAACTTTCTTTGGAGAAGGGATGAGAGGTACAGTAATAACACAAATATTTGCATTCCCACCACACACACACACACACACACGCGCGCTACAGGCATTACAAAACATGCTATAAGAATTGAACTGAGGACACTATTCCAGTCAACTTGGAATAGTCTTCAGAAGAAAAAAACAACATCAATATATTACTACCATCCTTGTTGATTATACTGACATTATAATCCTCATTATTAATATGGGTGGGCGGGGGAAGTAAATATTTTCTACAAAATTCCATCTCAGATCAATAGTTGAGGTTAAACATCAGTGTCGTCCAGGCAAACCTCATCCGACCCCCAGCACTGACCTGTACAACATCCAGCAGGAAAATCTGCAAGAAGAATCCCTTTGCGTTGGCCGTCATCTGATAGGGCATGCCACCAACTGCATAACTTATCTTCCTGGAGAAAGGAATGCCTCTGGTTTTCTGCAAGAATATTACATGGTTTATTTAGCCTGCTCAATTAGCATTAGTACGAAGTTCGGTGGATACAAATTGAGAAAGGTTACAAAATAACGGGCAAAATAACATTACCAGTGTTGCGTTTCCATCCTTCGTTGTAGCCAACTCATTTTTGTCCTCATAGGGTGACCCATCACTGATCACCGTGGTATGTGCCATTCTCTCGTTCACAACTTAAAAATAACTATACTTTTACGTGGTATGGTATTATTAGTAAGCGATTTGAACTTCAATAGAGTGAGTGGCGTATGCTCGCATCGGTTTAAAGCCGGTTTGCATTTTGCGGTGATATTCAACACAGGGTATTGATGCTTTGTCTTTCGGAATATTGTGAAACCACCAGTAACCACTCCTTGTTGAGATGACAACACCACCAGAAGGTTCCGATTACTATGGCTGGAGTACAAAAGTTGCATACAACTAAAATAACTATAATAAACGTTTTAATGGGCTTACCCTACAGAAATAGCACTATAATGTACTAATAGACAAACAGAATTCCATATTAAAGCAGATTAGTTGGCCAACTAGGCTATGGTTCAAACCCGGGTCTCATCTGCACCACAAGACTGTTAGCCTGCTTTGTGAAGCAACAGCTGTGATGGAATGCAAACAATATGGGTGTCACTTCTGATGGTATGGAGCGGGAGGATGAGGGTCAAGGGCCGGAATGGCCGATAGTGGAAAGACACAGGAAGAAGAGAGATCATGATAGAGAAATACACAGGAAGAAGATAGATCACGATAGAGAAATACACAGGAAGAAGAGCGATCACGATAGAGAAATACACAGGGAGAAGAGAGATCACGATAGAGAAATACACAGGGAGAAGAGAGATCACGATAGAGAAATACACAGGAAGAAGAGAGATCACGATAGAGAAATACACAGGAAGAAGAGCGATCACGATAGAGAAATACACAGGAAGAAGAGCGATCACGATAGAGAAATACACAGAGATGCAGTCAAAGAAGTGGAAGCTTATCAGTGATGCTGAGGTTTGAGAAAGTCTTGCCGGGAAAAGTACAGATAGGATTCCTTAGTTTCAATGTTAGAGAATTTGTCCCATATGCACTGCAGTGTTTTAAATGCTAAAGAATGGGGCATGTAGCTGCTCAATGTAAAGGAAAGAAAAGATGTGCCAAGTGTGGAGGAGAACATGATTATGGTGAATGTGGAAGCAATGTGAAGGTTAAGTGCTGTAATTGAGGGGGGAGAACACAGTGCAGCATTGGGTGGATGACAGGTACAGAGAGAGGCTAGAGAGGATCAGAGATAAAGGAGCAGTCATCATGTATCACTCAGAGGCCATAAAACAGATCGGTAGAGCTACAGTGCAGACCGATGGAGTGGACATGGATGTATCACTCAGAGGCCATAAAACAGATCGGTAGAACTACAGTGCAGACCGATGGAGTGGACATGGATGTACCTGTAGTAAGTAGAACTACAGTGCAGACCGATGGAGCTGACATGGATGTACCTGTAGTAAGTGGACCTACTGTCAGACCGATGGAGTGGACATGGATGTATCTGTAGTAAGTGGACCTACTGTCAGACCGATGGAGTGGACATGGATGTATCTGTAGTAAGTGGACCTACTGTCAGACCGATGGAGTGGACATGGATGTATCACTCAGAGGCCATAAAACAGATCGGTAGAACTACAGTGCAGACCGATGGAGTGGACATGGATGTATCACTCAGAGGCCATAAAACAGATCGGTAGAACTACAGTGCAGACCGATGGAGCTGACATGGATGTACCTGTAGTAAGTGGACCTACCGATGGAGCTGACATGGATGTACCTGTAGTAAGTGGACCTACCGATGGAGTGGACATGGATATACCTGTAGTAAGTGGACCTACCGATGGAGCTGACATGGATGTACCTGTAGTAAGTGGACCTACCGATGGAGCTGACATGGATGTATCTGTAGTAAGTGGACCTACCGATGGAGCTGACATGGATGTACCTGTAGTAAGTGGACCTACCGATGGAGCTGACATGGATGTACCTGTAGTAAGTGGACCTACCGATGGAGCTGACATGGATGTACCTGTAGTAAGTGGACCTACCGATGGAGCTGACATGGATGTACCTGTAGTAAGTGGACCTACTGTCAGACTGATGGAGCTGACATGGATGTACCTGTAGTAAGTGGACCTACCGATGGAGCTGACATGGATGTACCTGTAGTAAGTGGACCTACCGATGGAGCTGACATGGATGTATCTGTAGTAAGTGGACCTACCGATGGAGCTGACATGGATGTACCTGTAGTAAGTGGACCTGCTGATGGAGCTGACATGGATGTACCTGTAGTAAGTGGACCTACTGTCAGACTGATGGAGCTGTAGTAAGTGGACCTACTGTCAGACTGATGGATCTAACATGGATGTACCTGTAGTAAGTGGACCTACTGATGGAGCTGACATGGATGTACCTGTAGTAAGTGGACCTACTGATGGAGCTGACATGGATGTACCTGTAGTAAGTGGACCTACTGTCAGACTGATGGAGCTGTAGTAAGTGGACCTACTGTCAGACTGATGGAGCTGACATGGATGTACCTGTAGTAAGTGGACCTACTGATGGAGCTGACATGGATGTACCTGTAGTAAGTGGACCTACTGTAAGACTGATGGAGCTGAGATGGATGTACCTGTAGTAAGTGGACCTACTGTCAGACTGATGGAGCTGAGATGGATGTATCTGTAGTAAGTGGACCTACTGTCAGACTGATGGAGCTGAGATGGATGTATCTGTAGTAAGTGGACCTACTGATGGAGCTGACATGGATGTACCTGTAGTAAGTGGACCTACTGTCAGACTGATGGAGCTGACATGGATGTATCTGTAGTAAGTGGACCTGCTGATGGAGCTGACATGGATGTACCTGTAGTAAGTGGACCTACTGTCAGACTGATGGAGCTGAGATGGATGTACCTGTAGTAAGTGGACCTGCTGACGGAGCTGACATGGATGTATCTGTAGTAAGTGGACCTACTGTCAGACTGATGGAGCTGACATGGATGTACCTGTAGTAAGTGGACCTACTGTCAGACTGATGGAGCTGACATGGATGTATCTGTAGTAAGTGGACCTACTGATGGAGCTGACATGGATGTACCTGTAGTAAGTGGACCTACTGTCAGACTGATGGAGCTGAGATGGATGTATCTGCAGTAAGTGGACCTGCTGTCAGACTGATGGAGCTGACATGGATGTATCTGTAGTAAGTGGACCTACTGTCAGACTGATGGAGTTGACATGGATGTACCTGTAGTAAGTGGACCTACTGTAAGACTGATGGAGCTGTAGTAAGTGGACCTACTGTGGACCATGGATGTATCTGTCAGACTGACATGGATGTACCTGTAGTAAGTGGACCTACTGTCAGACTGATGGAGCTGAGATGGATGTATCTGCAGTAAGGACCTGCTGTCAGACTGATGGAGCTGTAGTAAGTGGACCTACTGTCAGACTGATGGAGCTGACATGGATGTACCTGTAGTAAGTGGACCTACTGTAAGACTGATGGAGCTGTAGTAAGTGGACCTACTGTCAGACTGATGGAGCTGTAGTAAGTGGACCTACTGTCAGACTGATGGAGCTGTAGTAAGTGGACCTACTGTCAGACTGATGGAGCTGTAGTAAGTGGACCTACTGTCAGACTGATGGAGCTGTAGTAAGTGGACCTACTGTCAGACTGATGGAACTGAGATGTATGTACATGTAGTAAGTGGACCTACTGTCAGACTGATGGAGCTGAGATGGATGTACATGTAGTAAGTGGACCTACTGATGGAGCTGAGATGGATGTATCTGTAGTAAGTGGACCTACTGTCAGACCGATGGAGCTGAGATGGATGTACCTGTAGTAAGTGGACCTACTGTCAGACTGATGGAGCTGACATGGATGTACCTGTAGTAAGTGGACCTACTGTAAGACTGATGGAGCTGTAGTAAGTGGACCTACTGTCAGACTGATGGAGCTGACATGGATGTATCTGCAGTAAGTGGACCTGCTGTCGGGGCTGATGGTCCTGTCATGGTTTCAAGGCCTGTTCAGAAATCTTGTTCATGCATGTGTGGTGTCAAAGAACACTTTAATAATGAATAAAGTTGACATCATAGCTTTTATTAGTAAGGTTATCAATACGATTCGGGTTGTGGAAAGCATAAATACCAGGTTGAAGGTTATTGTGGAGATGGCAAAAGAGATATTGGGGTTAACAGATGTTACTGTTGAAATGGTTGTTGACATGCTGAACAATCCTAAGGGTGGAGTGTTTATGCAAAATATAGAATACCAGTCAAAAGTTTGGACACCTACTCATTCAAGGGTTTTAACTTTATTGTAGAATAATAGTGAAGACATCAAAACTATGAAATAACATTTGGAATCATGTAGTAACAGAAAGTGTTAAACAAATCAAGATATATATGTTTTAATATAAAATAACATGCAACAATTTCACAGATTTGACTGAGTTCTCCCCCTCAGACGATCCTGCAGGTCAAGAATCCTATGATTGAGTGTAGTCTGGCCCAGGAGTGTGAATGTGAACGGAAAGGCTCTGGAGCAATGAACCGCCCTTGCTGTCTCTGCCTGGCCGGTTCCCCTTTCTCCACTGGGATTCTCTGCCTCTAACCCTATTACATGGGCTGAGTCACTGGCTTACTGGTGCTCTTCCAAGCCGTCCCTAGGAGGGGTGCGTCACTTGAGTGGGTTGAGTCACTGACGTGATCTTCCTGTCCGGGTTGGCACCCTCCCTTGGGTTGTGCTGTGGTGATCTTTGTGGGCTATACTCGACTATGTCTCAGGATGGTAAGTTGGTGGTTGAAGATATCCCTCTAGTGGTGTGGGGGTTGTGCTTTGGCAAAGTGGGTGGGGTTATATCCTGCCTGTTTGGCCCTATCTGGGGGTATTGTCGGTTGGGGCCACGGTGTCTCCCGACCCCTCCTGTCTCAGCCTCCAGTATTTATGCTGCAGTCGTTTATGTGTCGGGGGGCTAAGGTCAGTCTGTTATAACAAGTTGAGTGTTTATCCTGTCTATCTGGTGCCCTGTGTGAATTTAAGTATGCTCTCTCTAATTCTATTTCTCTCTCTCAGAGGACCATGCTTCAGGACTACCTGGCTTGATGACTCCTTGCTGTCCCAGGTCCACCTGGCCATGATGCTGCTCCAGTTTCAACCTGTTCACCAGACGTGCTACCTGTCCTAGACCTGCTGTTTTCAACTCTCTAGAGACAGCAGTTGAATAATCGGCTATGAAAAGCCAACTGACATTTACTCTTGAGGTGCTGACCTGTTTCACCCTCAACAACTACTGTGATTATTATTATTTGACCCTGCTGGTCATCTATGAACATTTGAACATCTTGGCCATGTTCTGTTCTAATCTCCACCCAGCATAGCCAGAAAAGGACTGGCCACCCCTCATAGCCTGGTTCCTCTCTAGGTTTCTTCCTAGGTTCTGGCCTTTCTAGGGAGTTTTTCCTAGCCACCGTGCTTCTACACCTGCATTGCTTGCTGTTTGGGGTTTTAGGCTGGGTTTCTGTACAGCATTATGCGACATCAGCGGATGTAAGAAGGGCTTTATAAATTAATTTGACCAATACAATGCTTCTTCCCTGTAATCAAATTAACAGCAGGCTTTCAGCATGCTTATAAAGAAGGGGACTCAATATGTACTGCACTGACACAAATGACTGATGATTGGTTGAAAGACATTTTGAAGATTGTGGGAGTTGTACTGTTAGATTTCAGTGCAGCCTTGATATTATTGACCATAACCTGTTGTTGAGAAAACGTATGTGTTCAAGCTTTTCAACCATATCGTGGATTAAGAGATATCTAATATAACATATGGTTGTCTTTAATGGAAGCTTCTCTAATGTCAAACGTGTAAATTGTGCTGTACCGCAAGGCAGCTCTCTAGGTCCTATACTCATTTCTATTTTTACCAATGACATGCCACTGGCATTAAACAAAGCATGTGTGCCCATGTATCCTGATTATTCATCGATATACGCATCAGTTGCAGTTTGTTTTGGAATGGGTGGCCAGTAATAAACTGGTCTTAAACAGCTCTAAAACTAAGAGCATTGTTGCTTTCACTTCTTTGACTGCATCTCTCTTCTTCCTGTGTATTTCTCTATTGTGATCTCTCTTCTTCCTGTGTCGTGATCTCTCTTCTTCCCTAAGTTCTAGACCTCAGCTGAATCTGGTAATGAATGGACTGGCAGTTGAACAAGTTGAGAAAAAATTAACTTAGTTACCTTCGATTGTAAACGGTCATGGTCAAAACATATAAATTAAATGGTTGTAAAGATGGAGGAGAGTTCTGTCCGTAATAAAGAGATGCTCTGGAAAGACTGATTGCGTCACTTCTTGTTTTTATAAGAAGCATTGTGTTGGAAAGTCAACTTACACAAAGCACTGACACACACATCTTTTTAGTCTCCAGGTCCAGAACAAATTCAAGGAAACGTACAGTATTATACAGAGCTATGAGAGCATGGAACTCCCATCTTATATAGCACAAGTGAACAGCAAACCTGGTTTCAAAAAAGCAACACCTCACAGCACAACGCCTCTCCCCAAATGTAACCCACTTGTGTTTATGTACTGACATGTACAGTATGTGTAACTGATAGATGCACACACACATTACATGTTTATGTTTTTAAATGTATGTCAATTGTGATGTCTTTCGTCTGTCTTTTTCGTTATGTCTCGGACCCCAGTAAGACTAGCTGTCACCATTAGCGTTGCCATGGGGATCCTAATATATTAAATCAAACGGGTTGTAGTAGTAGGCGCACCGCTTTGTGTCAAGAACTGTAACCCTGCAGGGTTTTTCACGCTCAACCGTTTCCCCATGTGTATCAAGAAAGGTCCGCCACCCAAAGGACATCCAGCCAACTTGACACAACAGTGGGAAGTATTGAAGTCAACATGGGCCATCATTCCTGTGGAACGCTCTCAACACCTTGTAGAGTCCATGCCCCCAATGAAATGAGGCTGTTCTGTTCTCAAATTAAGATCCTACATTTGGGCTCCAGAGTGGTGCAGCAGTCTAAGGCACTGCATCTCAGTGCTAGAGGCATCACTACAGACCCTGGTTCGATTCTAGGCTGTATCAAAACCGGCTGTGATTGGGAGTCCCATAGGGCGGCGCACAATTGGCCCAGCATCGTCCAGGTTTGGGTTTGGCTGGGGTAGGCCTTCATTGTAAATCTTTTTTTTTTATTAAATAAATTAAAAAGTCCATTCCTCTATGATTTTAGGCTGTCCTGAGGGCAAGGGGGGTTGCAACTCAATATTAGGAAGGTGTCCTTAATGTGTTATACACCCAGTTTGTATTGGTAAAAGAAAGTCTCAATAAAACCATTCTGTCTTTTGTTGTTGATGGTTTGTTGTGAATTGATGGAAGCAGGCTATTGGTGTACGTCGAGGATGCAGGGGTACATTTTCAGTTGAGATGATGGAAACTTGTGTGGAAAAAGCAGGCAAGAGTTGAGCCAAGGAAGAGATGATTGGAAGATGAACAAAACAAAAATGACAGTATTATAAACATCTAAAGCAATCTCTGAAACTGTTAAGAAAGCTTTATTGTTACTGTGCATGTTCAACTGCTACTTTCTAAACAGGTTTTACCACCAGATCAGTCTTTCATCAAAAGCCTTATCCGCCCGCTCCCCACGTTCCCTCGCAAACAGCCGAAGAGGGAAAATGTATCACCACTATAGAAAGAAAAGAAAGTCCATAAGTCCATGGTGTCTCGTTCCTCCAGGAGGTAAAAGAGCTGTGAACCAGCTTGGCAACCAGGGGGCTCCATCACTTTAGTCGCTGCACAATGACTGCGTTGAGCAGGTTGGCATCCTGCAGCGACTGGCTCTCGTCAGTAAGCTCCTTGTTGGGGAAGGTTGTCATGAGCACAAACTCTGTCGCCGCCATCAAAGGGCGAGCTCCCACCACAAACTGACGCACGTCTGACACCCTGAGGATGGGAAGAGAAATGACGAGGAGAAAGTAGGTAATATGGGGTTGGACATGCCCTTCATTGAGGGGATGATGTAGAGCTTCATGGCTTCTTCACTGACCTGTGAGTGTGGTTGAACTTCTGCACCAGTCTCCCCCCGTCGGCCAGTCTGATCTGGATGTTGGTCACAGGTTGGGAGGCGTCCAGGTTCACAGAGGCGATGGCCTGGGTCTCACTGGCTACCGGATCCTGGTCCCCCATACACGGAGCAGACACCAGCTCAGGGGTGGCACTGAATGGACGGGTGAGGTGGGAAAGAGACATTTATTGTGATTATACTGTATTTTAAATAAACTTGAAGAAAATATTATATGTGCACATTTTCCCAGAAGATAATATCAAGTTTTTTAAAAATCTAAATGTAAACCAGCAATTTAACTTCAAAAGTCCATCAAATACAATATCACTTTGTGCCAAAATACCCCTTACTACCACCTTGTGGTAATAAGGTGTAACAGTCACTTTATTAAAGCATTGTGCTGAAAAGGGGGGACCATTTCATTCCTTTCCTCTGTGTTGAATTCTATTAAAATAGAACTCACCCACCTGCCCAGTTTCTGTCCTTCCCCACCGAATGCCTTGAAGGCAACCTTGGGTTTGGAGAAGTCCTCATCCCGATTGTCCTCCATATCCAAGTTGACTTGACCCCCTCGGGAACGCTGCCTCAACTCCAAAGGAATCTCCCTGAAAGGACGAAGGACTTCTGTTATTACAATGCTCCAGCAATAAGAAAACAGACTTCAGAGAGGGACATGTAGCCTCCAGCTGTCCAGTGCCATAAATCCATTTACAACTTATTCAATGGATTCAGAAGAATGGTGATGTGTGACATGAGCTGTCGTCATTTACATTTAAGTCATTTAGCAGACGCTCTTATCCAGAGCGACTTACAAATTGGTGCATTCACCTTATGACATCCAGTGGAACAGCCACTTTACAATAGTGCATCTAAATCTTTTAAGGGGGGTGAGAAGGATTACTCTATCCTATCCTAGGTATTCCTTAAGGAGGTGGGGTTTCAGGTGTCTCCGGAAGTATGACAAGGATACGATACAAACAGTGTTCTCACCCCCTGCGGATGGACTCCAGGAAGATGGCGTTTCCAGGGTCGCTGTAGTTTCTGAGTTCACCGTCATCCAGGCTGAAACCGGTCTTCCACAGCTTCAGGACTATATGCACCTTCAGCACGTAGTAAAGAAAATACATAAGTAAGTAAAGAAGTAAAACTGAAATGTATTTTTCTGAGATCTAATGTATACGAGCAAAATACAAAAATAAGAAACAAAAAAAAATGTCACTGTCAAACACTCACATCCTGCTGGCTGTTAGCTGCTCTTCTCTCCCCAGCCACGTAAACAGGCTCCTCCTCAGGCGCTGCACCAAGCCGGTAGCCACCACCAATAAAGGGCTAGAGGGAAAGAGGAGAGATAAGAGTTTGAAAAACATGACAACTAACATCATACACCACTGCAACTTGTATGCTCTAGTCGGCTGGCCCTCGCTACATTGGATCCATCAATCCCAAAACACAGGGCTAATAACACATACATATGATCAGTAAATTAAAAAATAATGATCCTGGTGCAGAACGTATCACTGAGAAGCTTTTCATACCCTGGCTCGACTCGGCTCTCCTGGGCCCCTCCCAGCCTTCTCCACAGGTACAGCCCCATGCTCCTTAGCCCCCTTGAAGAGGTCTTCCACCACCTCATTAGAGCTCTTCTTTTTGGGGGGTCCCACTATCTGCTGCCCACTGCGTTCAGAGCCCCCAGCAAAGAACCTGGTGGGAAGCCGAGGGAGGATGTGGCCATTGAAGAGGGGAAACAACACAACCTGGATTTTGGATCCAGTCCAAGCTTCTGGTTACAACACCAGTGCTGCAATTGTGTGGACGATGAAAACAATAACACAGGGACCAACCCAGATCTGTTGATGCAGCAGAAAGCAATACCAGCCTACAGAGAACTGAATTACAGAAACATTCTGGAGGATCACTAGCCTGGGTACCAGTAGGTTTCTGTGTTTCTGCTCTCTTGCCAACTCCTCATGGAATTGTCATGCTGTTTGGCTTGACAATGACACTGGAGTAGGCAGAAACAGATCTGGGACCTAGAGCCTCACTACACTACTGTCCAAAATGCACATAGACTTACTACAATTCATTTTCAAATTAATTGAAAATACCCCAAAGTCACAGAAGTATAGTCAAACCTACCTTTGCCCTTCCTCCTCATCACTGTCATCTACTTCCTCATGCATCATATCTCTGAAGGAGGTCACCCTCTTTTCACTCCTTTACACAACAGAAACACACAAAAAATAACCATCAACATCTATCATGTAACATGAAATGCTTCATAGGATTTTATTTTATTTTAAGTTTGACAAGAGAAACACTGAAATGACTTAGATATTGCCTATCCTAAATTATACCGAGACTAACAACAGATATACGGAGGTCAGTTAGTTATGTACCTGGGCCCCGTAGGACGAGGCACAGAGGATCCACCACTCTCTGGCTGAGGAAGTGTCACGATGTCATCCTCAGGACCATCTTCAAAGAAACTGGCCAGGGCAAGCTAATGAAACAGACCAAAACGCTATGTCATCCAAACATCAAGATGTCAGTGTCTAGAAACAGTCTAAACTCGATCGCCAACTACTTTGCTAGAGCTTAATTGTGAACTTGGCAAATTTTTTAAAAGGTAGCTAACTAAAAAATGATGTTATTAAACTAGAAGTTAGATAGCTAATTTATCAGATTTTCGCATCCTATCATCTCAGTCACTTGATGAAGATTAATGTTAGCTAGTTATGATTATGAACTGGGTTAACTGGAGCGGCAGGTAGCCTAGTAGTTAGAGAGTTGGACTAGTAACCAAAAGGTTGCCAGATCAAATCCCTGAGCTGACAAAATCTGTCATTCTGCCCCTGAACAAGGCAGTTAACTTCCTAGGCCGTCATTGTAAATAAGAATTTGTTATTAGATTACTGTGGTTGAGAGAGACGAGACATTATTAAATGACTTGCCTAGTTCAATTTAAAATAGAAGAATAAAAAAAACTGCTGAACAATTTTATCTGCAAGTTAGCTAACGTTAGCCAAGCTAACTATTAGACAGTGGTGGTAAAACATTGTAAACTGATTGGTAGATATAGGTCCTAGGCAACAATGGTCATTCAAGCTTTTGTTGTGAGAAAGAGTGACTTGCACAAATCGTTACAAACTAGCCTCGTTAGTTATCTGGTACAGGCTAGCAGTGGTGGTCTGGCAGCTAGCTAACTACTGTCATTCGTATATCGTTGTGAGTTCAAATCAAATATCCCATTTAGTACAACTTGTACGTACCTGCAAATCCCAGCCGGCAGACTCCAAGAAAAAACGGGCCCTCTCCTCATCAACATCTGTAACAGCAACGAACTCCCTCACCGAGACTTCTTGGTCCGCCATTTTGATATGCCCATTCAATGAAAGCACCGACCTCAACTGGGGAAACAACTACCAACTTGGTTCCTATCCGTGCAAACTGTGGTTCCTATCTGCGAGAAATGTTTTTTAATGAAATTTTGTATTTAGCACAAAGTAAATACATTTTATTTGAAGGAATAATATTTCACATATATTTGACATTTATATCTAACATTTTTTTCTTCTTTTTTATTACCATAACAAATACACCTGTATTTTCTGCCTAAGCAAAGGGGTAATCTGGGATTTGCAAAATAACAATTCAGACACCGCCACTTGTTTTTGTTAACAGCTGAGGGATTGGAGAGGAGAAGTGTAACCACTCTCAAATTCATAGACAGAGCTATGATGCAAGGACTGACAATACATGGGATCAACAACTATGTTTTGAAGCTATATTTATGTTTATTTACAATTAAAACAAGCTTATATTTTGGGTTCTGATGGGTTACAATAGTTATACTGAGCCTATTTGGGCATCTATAAGTGATATTCTTCAAGACTCTTTGGGAAATTTGTATTGAAATGTTTTCATTGTTTCTAATAACGTGGACATTTAAACACTAACTCATCCAGTATAAAGATTGGTAGGATAAAGAATGGACCCTAGTGCTCGCCCCGTGAGGATTTAAGAAACACTACTGTTCCTGTTTTAAAACACCTGAGCCAGTCTAGGCATATAGCGTAGTAGTGATATGCATTACACAAATCCTAAACACAATTTATGACTGATAGCCTACAGGAATCATGTTTGTCTCACTTATAGGAATATTTTCACCATCGTTGTAAAGCCCTAGTTATTTGCTTTACCAAAGTCGTTTCAGAAAACTATTATTTATTTGATGTGATTCATTTAAATTTGTCCCCCAGGTTTAAAGGTCAGCTCAGTAACTGATAACTCATTTTAAAATTGGAAAACTATTCCTTTTTAAATATTATTTTTCTAAATAAACATTTAACATCTAACAGTCAACTGAGCGGGTCGAGCATGACATGTCAACCCTGTTGCCCAAGTAGAAAAATACATAATTCATTAAAGCACTTAGCCCTAATTGCTCCGGTAAGTCGCTGTGGATAAGAGCTCTGCTAAATGACTAAAATGTACTACGGAGTGGCATTTTTATATTGACAACAGTTTTACATAGCCTTCACATCAATAGACATGTTTGCTCATTTTAATCTGTGTTTATGATTTGGCTTTATAACTAGATATGAGATGATGTACCCTTTGGACTCATGATGCAGCAGTTTTTATTTTGATTAGGCGTCTGTGATAATAGTAAAGTATTAAGCATCTTAGTCTATTTTGCTTCTTGTTCTTGTTGAAAATGTAAACCAACAATATCTAATATATCCCTGCAACTAATGTTTTTGGGGTTGTAATGGTGAGATAAGAGTAGCGCTAAATCTTTAGTGTAATGTGTTTAGTACTTTCATATTCGTACAATATAAGAGAGCGGAAAAATAGATCATTTCATGAAGACTTTTGGCTACCATGAGAGAGAAGAGACATTTTGAAAATCTATGACCTTATAATGCCTATTTACTCTATTCCACCTGACTGCGCAAACCACTGTCTCATCAGCCCAGCCTGGCAAATTACAAACTTGTTCTCCACTATAAAAAGGTATCTAGACATGATCTCATAATTCTTTTAGACTAACAGTTAGTTTTCAACAGCAGAGATTTGTATAAATCTTGTTGTCTGTCTCTCTGACATTTGCAACATTGTTTCAATATTCAAATTGTCCCATAGTAATGTATGTGTAGGTGTCGGGACGAGACAGACAGGCAACGTTTATCAGCCAGTCGATCTCCATCTGTCCCATAGTAATGTATGTGTAGGTGTCGGGACGAGACAGACAGGCAACGTTTATCAGCCAGTCGATCTCCATCTGTCCCATAGTAATGTATGTGTGGGTGTCGGGACGAGACAGACAGGCAACGTTTATCAGCCAGTCGATCTCCATCTGTCCCATAGTAATGTATGTGTGGGTGTCGGGACGAGACAGACAGGCAACGTTTATCAGCCAGTCGATCTCCATCTGTCCCATAGTAATGTATGTGTGGGTGTCGGGACGAGACAGACAGGCAACGTTTATCAGCCAGTCGATCTCCATCTGTCCCATAGTAATGTATGTGTAGGTGTCGGGACGAGACAGACAGGCAACTTTTATCAGCCAGTCGATCTCCATCTGTCCCATAGTAATGTATGACGAGACAGACAGGCAACGTTTATCAGCCAGTCGAAATCATTAATCAGCTGGTATCATTTTTATGGATACATACAAAGAAATGTCAGCTGAAAAAAAGGTACAACGAAATGAAGTGAAGCTAGTTTATAGTCTTTACAACTTCATCTAAAAGTTGTATATAAGTGATAATGCCCGATAAGCTGGTGTTTGGAAGAAATATTGGCACGTTTTGCAACACCTGTGCAAATATATCCTCCAAATATCAGCTTATAGGGCATTATCATGCTTAAATAAAACTTTTTACAACATATTAAAATAAAATAACAATGAATGACATGTTTTCATTAAAACGTTATTCTGACAAGTCAAACTTCTTCCACCAGATGATATAGTCCGGACAAAATTCAGGTTGTTGGTTCTTTTGGTCATGTTGCTACAGACGCGACCCAGTCATTAATTCATTTTGCATAGTTGCAATGCAAAAGGCCTGGTCTTCCGTTATAAACAAAATGGTTGCTATGCAAAAGACCTGGTCTTCCGTTCTAAACCAAAATGTTTGCTATGCAAAAGACCTGGTCATCCGTTCTAAACCAAAGTGGTTGCTATGCAAAAGGCCTGGTCATCCGTTCTAAACTAAATGGTTGCTATGCAAAAGGCCTGGTCGTCTGTTCTAAACCAAAATGTTTGCTATGCAAAAGGCCTGGTCGTCTGTTCTAAACTAAATGGTTGCTATGCAGGCCGGATAACGTTATTGTCACTTGCTAGATAGCTAGCCAACTTCAGCTAACTCAGTCACGTCAAACATTGAACCTAGAATTACAGTACACTTTTTAAAATATATTTGTATCTACTTGGATATGTCCATGATAACGATGTTGATGCTTGATTTCGACTGGCTCAGAAAAAGTTGTCTCGTCTCGTCTGGACACCACCGAGGTAAAAACAGTTTTTTTATTTAACAGTGGTACACAATAGGAGAGAGACAGATAATATCTCCTTTCGTCGTTAATATCAACCATAAAGGAAAAGGGCAAAGTACGAGAGTCATGCTATTAATTGTCCAAAGCAGGGATGGAGAGTGAGCTGGTGAGGTAGGCTGCAGTGGGTTTACTGGTCAATACATATTCTGATCATCTAACCACAGTCATGGTGGCCAGTAAATCAATGAATAAAAATGTCATATTGACAAATTAAACAAATTGTAGACCTTTAATAATTTCCAACATGTCAACAGAAACTGAACTTCATTTAAGTATGAAACATTTTACAGTGTTAACTTTCTCTTTGTCCCTGGTTGATGTACATGTCAGAGCCTCTTCACTGTGGATGGGGTATAGCATACATTTTCAACAACACTGCACTTCCAGTTTGTGTTCTTTACTCTGTTGAACTCTGGTGTCTTCATTCCTAGGCACAGCACACGGAACCACCGTTGGCATGCAACACATTCAATCAAAACAAAACAAAGCGTAACACGTTATAAATAAAATCAGATATCAATGCAGTATGACGAATGACGAATTAGCCATCCATTGTGTTGTATCATAAATTGTCTTACATGCCGTCACTGTTGTCAAAAGATTATACACATGATAAATAAAGTTACTAACCCAGTCAGTCTGGGCCACATCCAGGTTCTTCATCAGTGGCACACATGAAGCAGTTGTTGGCTTTGTTTGAACTCTGAAATTATAGGCATGAACTGAACATATGGCTGTCCCACACAAGTACATAAAAATAAAGACTTTACATTTACTTTGAATTCAAAGTCATTACATACCAGACATTTTTAGTATATCCTCAGACATTTCTTTTCGCAGTTGCTCCATGTGTTTTTGAAGGTTCCATATCAATTTGGGAGGGGATGTTGGGGAAGTTCTGTGTAACTTCCTTGGCCATCTATACCAAAAAAAATCCAATAGAGTTTTTGACCTAATTGTCACATAACAGCTAACCATTCATTATTGAAAATATATCTATCAAGCCTGCATTACAAAGACCCCACAGCTGAAGGTGTCCTGCTGCATGGTGGGAGTTACTTCCCCTCCTTTCCACTTTATGTCCACCCAGTCGTCTTTTCCATCTTCTCATTTTGAAGTATTCTCTTTTTTATGTAAAACTAATGGAATTATGATTAGTTATAGGCAAATGAATACACAAGCCAAATATGTATGCTGTTTTCCTTATCACTATAATCTAGTAGTAATTTATTAGTAGAGCTAATTTCCTTTATGCTCCATTCTACACACAGCCAAAGCAGGAATTGGCTTTGGGGGTGACCAGTGAAATATACCTTCTGGAGCTACAGTGGGTGCTGCTATGGTGACCAGTGAGCTGAGATAAGGCGGGGCTTTAGCTAGCAAGGGCTTATAGATGACCTGGAGCCAGTGGGTTTGGCGACGAATATGAAACGAGGGCCAGCCAACGAGAGCATACAGGTCGTCGTGGTGGGTAGTATATGGGGCTGTGGTGATGAAACGGATGGCACTGTGATAGACTGCATCCAATTAGCTGAGTAGAGTGTTGGAGGCTGTTTTGTAAATGACATCACCGCAGTCAAGGATTGGTAGGATAGTCAGTTTTACGAGGGTATGTTTGGCAGCATGAGGGATGGATGCTTTGTTGCAAAATAGGAAGCCAATTCTAGATTTAAGTTTGGATTGGAGATGCTTAATATGAGTCTGGAAGGAGAGTTAACAGTCTAACCAGACACCTAGGTATTTGTAGTTGTCCACATATTCTAAGTCAGAACCATCCAGAGTAGTGATGCTAGTAGTGGACAGATGCGGGCAGCGATCGGTTGAAGAGCATGCATTTAGTTTTACTTGCATTTAAGAGCAGTTGGTGGCCACAGAAGGAGAGTTGTATGGCATTGAAGCTCGTCTGCAGGTTAGTTAACAGTGTCCAAAGAAGGGCCAGAAGTATACAGAATGGTGTCATCTGCGTAGAGGTGGATCAGAGAATCAACAGCCGCAAGAGAGACATCATTGATGTATACAGAGAAAAGAGTCGGCCCGAGAATTGAACCCTGTGGCACCCCCATAGAGACGGCCAGAGGTCCAGATAACAGGCCCTCCCATTTGACACACTGAACTCTATCTGAGTAGTAGTTGGTGAACCAGGCGAGGCAGTCATTTGAGAAACCAAGGCCGTTGAGGCCAGGTCGATGGATACGGCTGCACAGTATT
The DNA here is from genome assembly GCF_021184085.1 of Oncorhynchus gorbuscha. NCBI lineage: Eukaryota > Metazoa > Chordata > Actinopteri > Salmoniformes > Salmonidae > Oncorhynchus > Oncorhynchus gorbuscha. The sequence goes on from NC_060182.1 coordinate 9,653,602, forward strand.
GTCTTTTGTTGATGGCGGTTATGATATAATTTAGGACCTTGAGCGTGGCTGAGGTGCACCCATGACCAGCTCGGAAACCAGATTTTATAGTGGAGAAGGTATGGTGGGATTCGAAATGGTCGGTGATCTTTTTGTAGGTCTGTAACAGTTTGCGTCTAGAGTGTCTCCCCTTTGAATAGGGGGATGACCACAGCAGCTTTCCAATCTTTGGGGATATCAGACAATACGAAAGAGAGGTTGAACAGGCTAATAATAGGGGTTGCAACAATTGCGGCGGATAATTTTAGAAAGAGAGGGTCCAGATTGTCTAGCCCAGCTGATTTGTAGGGGTCCAGATTGTGCAGCTCTTTCAGAACATCAGCTATCTGGATTTGGGTGAAGGAGAAGTGGGGGAGGCTTGGGCAAGTTGCTGTGGAGGGTGCAGAGCTGTTGACCAGGGTAGGGGTAGCCAGGTGGAAAGCAAGGCCAGCCGTAGAAAAATGATTATTGAAATTCTCAACAATCGTAGATTTATCGGTGGTGACAGTGTTTCCTAGCCTCAGTGCAGTGAGGAGGTGGGTGCTCTTATTCTGAGGAGGAGGTGCTCTTATTCTCCATGGACTTTACAGTGTCCCAGATCTTTTTGGAGTTTGTGCTACAGGAGGCAAATTTCTGTTTGAAAAAGCTAGCCTTTGCTTTCCTAACTGCCTGTGTATATGGGTTCCTAACTTCCCTGAAAAATTGCATATCGCGGGGGCTATTCGATGCTAATGTAGTACGCCACAGGGTGTTATAGTGCTGGTCAAGGGCAGTCAGGTCTGGAGTGAACCTAGGGCTATATCTGTTCCTGGTTCTACATTTTTTGAATGGGGCATGCTTATTTAAGATGGTGAGGAAAGCACTTTTAAAGAATAACCAGGCATCTTCTACTGACGGAATGAGGTCAATATCTTTCCAGGATACCTGGGCCAGGTCGATTAGAAAGGCCTGCTCGCTGAAGTGTTTTAGAGAGCGTTAAACTGTGATGAGGGGTGGTCATTGGACCGCAGACCCATTACGGACGCAGGCAATGAGGCAGTGATCGCTGAGATCCTGGTTGAAGACAGCAGAGGTATATTTAGAGGATAGGTTGGTCAGGATGATATCTATGAGGATGCCCGAGTTTACAGATTTGGGGTTGTACCTGGTAGGTTCCATGATAATTTGGGTGAGATTGAGGCCATCTAGCTTAGATTGTAGGATGGCCAGGGTGTTAAGCATATCCCAGTTTAGGTCACCTAACAGTACAAACTCTGAAGATAAATGGGGGGCAATTGATTCACATATGGTGTCCAGGGCACAGCTGGGGGCTGAGGGGGTTCTGTAACATGCAACAACAGTGAGAGACTTATTTCTGGAATGGTGGATATTTAAAAGTAGAAGCTTGAACTGTTTGGGCACAGACCTGGATAGCATGACAGAACTCTGCAGGCTGTCTCTGCAGTAGATTGCAACTCCACTCCCTTTGGCAGTTCTATCTTGGTGGAAAATGTTATAGTTAGGGATGGAAATTTCAGGGGTTTTGGTGGTATGATACTACAGAGATCGATGTCGGACAAGCAGACAGCTAGGCATATATTAACACCACTGTACCAAAGTAAATGCTAGGCTTATATTAATCCCGCTGTACCAAAGTAAATGCTAGGCTTATATTAACCCCCGCAGTACCAAACTAAATGCTAGGCTTATATTAACACCACTGTACCAAAGTAAATGCTAGGCTTATATTAACCCCCGCTGTACCAAACTAAATGCTAGGCTTATATTAATCCCTGCTGTACCAAACTAAATGCTAGGCTTATATTATCCCATTGTACCAAACTAAATGCTAGGCTTATATTAACCCCGCTGTACCAAACTAAATGCTAGGCTTATATTAGCCCGTTGTACCAAACTAAATGCTAGGCTTATATTAACCCCGCTGTACCAAACTAAATGCTAGGCTTATATTAGCACGTTGTACCAAACTAAATGCTAGGCTTATATTAACCCCGCTGTACCAAACTAAATGCTAGGCTTATATTAACCCCGCTGTACCAAACTAAATGCTAGGCTTATATTAGCCCGCTGTACCAAACTAAATGCTAGGCTGGAAGCAAGGGAAACTAATGTGCAAGTTGAGATAAATAAAAGAGATTATGTTTTTGGCCTTTCTAGGGAGTTTTTCCGAGTCAACGCGCTTCAACACCTGCATTGCTTGCTGTTTGGGGTTTTAGGCTAGGTTTCTGTACAGCACTTTGAAATATCAGGTGATCTAAGAAGGGCTATATAAATACATTTGATTTGATTTTTCGGATAGGAACATGAACATGGTATTCATATCGAGGCGAAGTGATACATTTCAGATGGAGCTGTTGCAAGTCATAGGTGTGTCTGTGACAGCGAATACAGCACGGGTTGGAACGCTGCTCGTCCTATCAGCATCCAGGATCCAAACAACCTGTTTTATAAAACGAAATACATTTTGAACTAAAGTTAGTGTGTCGACTACGAAACAAACTGACATTTTCAAGACTGTACATATTCACATTTGTTCTAATTTTACAGTTTCAGTACTTTTCCAACAAAATTCTTTGTACCATTTCTACACAGAATCCATCACCTTAGTTATTACATCATCTCTTCTAGATTGACCAATCAGGAGTGACAATAATAACGGCATCAAACCTCCTCTCTCCCCTGGTGTTCCTGGGTCTCTTGGCTCTCTCTCATCTGGATGGAGTGTTCACCTGTCACCCAGGGACCTCAAAATAATGTCATTCTCTTCTCTTTAAGCCGGGCTACAAACTAGCTCGGAAGGGCTATGATGTGGTGACACTGCAGAGCAAAGGGGCCTATGTGCTTGATGTTTATAACTACTTATTAACCTTTATTTAACTAGGCAAGTCAGTTAAGAACAAATTCTTATTTACATTGACGGCCTAGCAAACCCTAACCAGTACGACGCTGGGCCAATTGTGCGCCGCCCTATCACGGCCGGTATGATACAGCCTGGAATCAAACCGGGGTCTGTAATGATGCCTCTAGCACTGAGATGCAGTGCCTTAGACCGCTGCGCCACTCGGGAGCCCAACTACCAACTCATGCACTGTATGTAATAAGCCATTTATGGGAAGTCAGCTGCAGAAACTCCCTCTCTACATGGTGGCCTGGCAATCCCAAAACAACTGTAGGAAGGACATTCACTGGTCCTCATTTACACCTGTCCGCTCTCATGTACAGAGCTCCACCTCTATAATACAGAATGACTGGAAGGTGGGGCTCAACCTGAAGGATGTAGGTCACCAAAGTGCTGCATCCTCGTACTTCAAGACAGACAAGTCCTCGTTCACCTTCCACCAGTTTGCCTGCTCTAACTACAGGTCAGGTCATGTCTGAATGATCAGTTTGTGAACAGTGTAACTCATGCACATAAACTGCATGACAAGATTATTTAAGAATGGAATGTAAATTCACAGTACATGACGAGGCCTACCAGTGCAATATAATTCACATTACACGACGAGGCCTACCAGTGCAATATAATTCACAGTACACGACGAGGCCTACCAGTGCAATATAATTCACATTACACGACGAGGCCTACCAGTGCAATATAATTCACATTTCTTCATAGCTAACAAAAACAACAAACCCTGTCAACACCACCCACATTCACATTAACCTGTCAACACCACCTACCGTCACATTAACCTGTCAACACCACCTACCCTCACAGTACCCTGTCAACACCATCCACCCTCACAGTACCCTGTCAACACCATCTACCCTCACAGTACCGTCAACACCACCCACCCTCACAGGACCATGCCAACACCACCCACCCTCACAGTACCCTGTCAACACCATCTACCCTCACAGTACCATGTCAACACCACCCACCCCCACAGTACCATGCCAACACCAACCACCCTCACATTAACCTGTCAACACCACCTACCCTCACAGTACCATGCCAACACCAACCACCCTCACATTAACCTGTCAACACCACCTACCCTCACAGTACCATGTCAACACCACCCACCCTCACAGTACCATGTCAACACCACCCACCCTCACATTAACCTGTCAACAACACCCACCCTCACATTAACCTGTCAACACCACCCACCCTCACATTAATCTGTCAACACCACCCACCCTCACAGTACCATGTCAACACCACCCACCCTCACAGTACCATGTCTACACCACCCACCCTCACAGTACCATGTCAACACCACCCACCCTCACAGTACCATGTCAACACCACCCACCCTCACATTAACCTGTCTACACCACCCACCCTCACATTAACCTGTCTACACCACCCACCCTCACAGTACCATGTCAACACCACCCACCCTCACATTAACCTGTCAACAACACCCACCCTCACATTAACCTGTCAACACCACCCACCCTCACATTAATCTGTCAACACCACCCACCCTCACAGTACCATGTCAACACCACCCACCCTCACAGTACCATGTCTACACCACCCACCCTCACAGTACCATGTCAACACCACCCACCCTCACAGTACCATGTCAACACCACCCACCCTCACATTAACCTGTCTACACCACCCACCCTCACATTAACCTGTCTACACCACCCACCCTCACAGTACCATGTCAACACCACCCACCCTCACATTAACCTGTCTACACCACCCACCCTCACATTAACCTGTCATCACCACCCACCCTCACATTAACCTGTCAACACCACCTACCCTCACAGTACCCTGTCAACACCCCCTACCCTCACATTAACCTGTCAACACCACCCACCCTCACATTAACCTGTCTACACCACCCACCCTCACATTAACCTGTCAACACCACCCACCCTCACATTAACCTGTCAACACCACCTACCCTCACAGTACCCTGTCAACACCACCTACCCTCACATTAACCTGTCAACACCACCTACCCTCACAGTACCATGTCTACACCACCCACCTTCACAGTACCATGTCAACACCACCCACCTTCACAGTACCCTCTTTCTTTTCCATCCTAGATCCCAAAGGAGTTCAACATGGCTTCTCTCCCAAAGGAGTTCAACATAGCTTCTCTCCCAAAGGAGTACACGTCCAACAGCAGTGACCCGTACCAGCAGTTCATTGACACTTATGGAACCCACTACATTCACCTGGTGGACCTTGGGGGGAGGATGAAGAGGGTGACTGGAATCCGCACCTGCTTTGCCACCCTGAACCAGCTGTCTGTGTCCCAGGTGCAGACATGTCTTAGTATGGGGTTGTCTGATGGCATGGGGTTGTTAAATGTGTTGAGTGGGCAGGGTTCTTTCCCCCCCCCCCCCTCTCTCTCTCTCTGATCGCTGCCCTCTGTTGGTAGGGAGAGGCAGACTGACTGTCTTTGTGGACCGTGGGTTCAGTATAAGGGGTGATGGGTGCACCATGGGTATGGTCTGAGGGGTGATGAGTGGGCCTGAACCAGAGGGTTACGTCAAATTGTGGCATGAAAATCCATACAGACCCATTGGTATACTACCCATGATCCACTTTGGTAATGTAAATACCCATCACCGTGGTATAAGCCCCTATATAAAC